>NC_056732.1:818177707-818477707 GCF_019279795.1 Protopterus annectens
CCGACCGAAGGGCTGCCTGACGACAGGACAACCCATTTGTAAGGACTGCAGATGCATCCTTGAAGGACATCTTTGTTCTGTTTGTTTCACTTTCAACAGTGCACAAAATAAGCTAGGCTGTCACTAAGCTGAATGCACAAAGTAAAACAAGGCATGAATAATATGTGTCATATGCCCACATTTCATATAAAATGTTTGAATGCATAGTAGTGGCAGTGCCAGCATTTGTGAAAAAAAAACTAGTACTAGAACTTTCCCGACAATCCAGTCCTAGCTCTCATCCACTTACATTCTTCTTGTAACTGCCGCACTGTTACCATTGAAAGTATTGACTGTGTGGATTCCTGTATTCCAATAAGCCCTTCCCCTTTTCTCGTGTGTTTGCTTTTTACTAGTCACATGGCTTTTAAAGACTGTTAGGGCAGCCATCTAAACTACCACTTTATTTATTTTTCTCACCTTCACTCTTTCTTCTTAAGAATCACAACATGTTATTGTTGTTATGTATTTACACAAAATGGATTACACAGATTCTTACGTGCATACAGAAAATCCCAACTCTAGAAGTATAGAGTACTGCTACATTGTATGTAAGAAGTATATGATACTGGATAAAAGTATAATTAAAATGAAGCAAGGACACTTCTTCATATCAGACATGCACACTTTCCTAACTATAATTATACCAAATGGTATCAGCAAAACTAGATCTTAATTAACAGTCTTGCAGAGAAAGGAGTAGTACAAAATCTTCCCAGTATCAAAGCTAATCAGCAAGGATTTTGTTATAAAAAGTGAAGAACTTTATGACCATGAAATAACTAAGCATGGCCTTGAGTTAGTTGTTATAACGCAGTAAGTTAAAATTTTTCCAGAGAAAAATTAACAGATTTCTCAGTGACTTAAAATTTTCTCTGAATGCTTCCAAGATGATAAGGCTTTCTTCCTAAAAGTACACCAAAGATTCAAGTTGATATTATCTCTTTTTGACCAATCCTTAGTAACAATGAACTTAACCTTAACCCAATATGAAATTAGGTGCAATAAATAACTGCATTCTGTTGCATGGTACTGTATTGGTATTCCTAACAGTTAATCATAGCATGTACAATCTTGTTTGTTTACAATGATTTTCTAGCAGAAAATTCCAAACGGGTTGATCAAGAACTGAAATAGCAAATAATAATATGAAGTAAATCTATAATTAAAGTTTTACCACACATGAGATGAAGACAACTCATGCATTGCTGTGAATTTTGGAGAATCAGGTAGGCGTTATGCAACAGAAGACATTGTTGGTGTATAAATTCAGAGTTTAAAATTAATCACAGCACAGGTACTCGGGATATCTTCAGTTCTGAATATGCCCTAAACTGGCTCAGCTGTTTCCTGACACCTTCTTCCTCTCAAACAAAAGTCAAACTGCTAACAAGTTAACTATTGATTGTGGGAGACTTCAGCTTGAATCTACTCAGGAAGTATAACCAAAGGTTTAACAAATGGTGAGCCCACCAACGCTTAGTTCAAATAATTTCTAATCCCATTACATCCAGTCTCAATTCTGGTAGTCATTCTCTACTATATCTAATAGTCATTAAATATTCTCCCCTCACAATTTTTCATCTACTGACTTGACTTATCTCCTTTGAAATTAAAAACATCCCACTCATTCATCTTCCTCTCAGAATAATTTTGAGACCCAAATCCATCAAAAGCATAGAAAAACATATATCATAACAAGTTGCTACTCATGAATGAACACACACACACACACACATTGCTACAAAACCAAATCACCAGTATGAGTATTAACCTACAGAAGCTCCAATACTAAAGTAATTTGAGCTCTAAATCCATTCCAGCCATCACTGCCCTTCCAACAGACATCTGAAATGGAGTCAAGTAAAAGATTAAACATGGCAAATGGAAGGACTGTCTTTTCAGATCTTCAATCCCTCAACAAATACCCTACCCTGTCCTTACTACTCTAATGATATTTTTTACTATGAAACCTTAGGTCACATAGGTCACTTCTTACCCAGTCCCTATGATCTAATAATAGATTTTCCATCTCTAACCTCTCAACGATAATGTCTAAATTACAGAATACAATTCTTCTGATAATCAGTCAAACTGCACAATGGCTCACCTTCAGAAAGGTGTATTCCTCAAGCATCTATATAACGACTTGTTCTTTTCCTGTCTATTGTAAGGGACATATTCAGAACTCCAAGCTTTACATTTCTGCAGCATTCTGTACAATTTATTCCTCACCTCATCCAATATAGCCTGTCTTTCTTCTCACCTTACTTCCTCTGAGCAGCACTAAATTCTGATGATTGCATGACTACTTATATTAGTTCATAAATGTGCATTTTTTTAATTTCTGTCAGGAACTCTAATTTGCTTTGACATTCTGTTATGTAAATTAAAGTAAAGTAAATAAATAAAAAGAAAAAAAAAACAGCAGAAACGACAAGTAGACTCAAAAAATAAATATATGTAGAAATAAAGGTTGAGCTCTTTTGAGTTTATTACAGAAAATACATCATCAGAACCATTAAATCAATTAAAATGATCCATTATATAAGCCATTATATAAGCTAAAAAAGCACACACCCACGTAAACAACCAATCACGACCCAAGCTCAACGACAGTTGAACTAATCAAAAAACTAATTAAAAAACTACCTAGCTTCTTAAAAAACTCTAAGAGCATTCCCATCATTATTTCAACAATGTATTGTAATGGTAAATTAACCATATTTGAATAGACAAAAAACAAACAAAAATAAATTAGTACTCTAAAAAATATTCGCTCTTCTTTTGAGCTCACTGGCAATTGAAATATTGTCATTAATCCCGGGCCAGGTGGTAGCATCTGGTCTTAGCTGGCAAAACATTTCCCCGTGCAACCGCAGGTTTTTCCAGTCCCCTGGGAAGGCACCAACAGTGATCTGCTCAAGGAGCAGGAATAAAAACCTGCTGGTTCCTTTACAGACTACAGAGTATCTAGCTAAGACATTCTTATTGTCTGCCTTTTGTAAACTGTATAAGTGTTGGTAAATTCTCCGATTTAAGGCATTGTTGGTCTTGCCTACATAAAAACATTGACAGCCATTGCAAAAAGCCAAATAGACCACCCATTCTGACAAACAAATTTACCACCTTTACTGTATCTGGAAATCTTATGGTAGAGATTCTCTATATAATTAATCTCAATGGGACTACACTGATGGCATCAGCTAGACGTCTGAGTAATCAGAAAAGATGCATTGAGATTAAGTGGTGGTCTTTCCAAAAGGTTCTTAATATTTTGTCTCCTTTTGTATGTAAAAGATGGTTTGTGCACGCCAAGAGATTTTGTGTTGCCATCACATTCAAAAACAGCCCAGTATTTATGAATAATATTTTCGATGCCTTTCACATCTAATGAATATTGCACAATAATATTACATTGAAATTTCCCTTCAAAATGGTGGGGAGACCCGTTCTTGGTCAACCCATACTACTTTAATAATGAGACCATATCACCCCTGCCTTTCCGTCCAGACTTGGGATTCAATAAAATTGATCATTGGCTCGGGGTAACCCCGGTCCAAAAAACATGTTCTTTAAAGACAAAAATTTTTGTTGACATGTGCTATCATTGGCGGTGAGCCTGTGGATGCTTATAAACTGGCTCTTCACCACGCCTTTTTTTTTTGGTGGTGTGGATGGCAACTGGAAAAAACAAAAAGGTATTACAAAAAGCAGGTTTTCTGTATATAACTGTTTCCAGTTCTGCCCCAGAGCCATGCTGGATCTTGATATCCAAATAATTGCTCTCTTCCAAACCAATCTGGTAAGTAAACTGTAAAACATTAGTACTAATCCCTATTTGAGCAATCAGTTCAATGAATTGATCTCGACTGCCATACCAAAGCAACAGCAAATTGTCCAGGTACCGATAATAAGCAGTACAATATTGAAATAGGGGAAACTGAAACAACACATCCAGCTCCAATTTTAACAAAACTCCATTGGCAAATATGGGGGCATGTGTAGCCCCCATGGCCACACCTGAAAGTTGCTTATAAAATTCCCCACAAACAATAGCACAGTTATTGGTTAAAACTATTTCCATAAACTCATGGATCAAGGACTCTTCATTCTCATTACATTGCCAAACCTCTGAACAACCTCATCAAACCCATGTAACCCTTCTTCATGGGGAATGATGGGAAAAAGAATTTTAATACCACAGGTTGAAATAATGATGAGAATGCTCTTAGTGTTTTTTTAAGAAGCTAGGTAGTTTTTTAATTAGTTTTTTGATTAGTGGGTGTGTGCTTTTTTTAGCTTACATAATGGATAATTTTAACTGATTTAATGGTTCTGATGATGTCTTTTCTGTAATAAAGACAAAAGTGCTCAACCTTAACTTTTACATATATTTATTTTTGAGTTCACTTGTCGTTTCTGCTGTTTTTTTTTTTTTTTAATATATAAACAGAATAAGTACCACCTGGGACTACTATACTCAAAAGTCCATATAATTTTTGTCCGGATATGAGATTATACATTTCTAATAAAGCTTTGCATGTATGTGTTCGTACAGTGACTAATTTATGGAGAAAATATACATTCATAGGTGAATACTAGGTTAACTACTCTGAAGGGCCATGTTAAGCCTAGTCAGTAACCCAAGTTCAGAATCCAACTCTGCACCACAGATCTGTGATACAAAGACCTTAACCATTATGCCAAACTGACCCAATCCTGCAAGACAGATCCCTCAACCCTCTCCTTCTCTTACCCAATATACCCACACACTTTCCCAAGCTGTATGAAGGCACTAGTCTATCATGTTTGCTGCTAAACCTCTTAGTGTTAGCACCCCGTATTCCACAACAATCATTTTTTGACCTTTGTATTGAATAGTAGTGTTTACAGATTACCATTTAGAATTTGTTAGTTTTGTTGTCATTTTTTGCATTCAGCCTCATTGAAAATTGGAACCTTCACTGAGGTAGCCCAGCATGTATATCATTGCTTTATGTTTTATAATGCTCATAGTAAATCTGTTTGTATTGCAATGCATATATCTTTATTTAATGTATTATTATTATTATTATTATTATTATGCATTTACACTTTTGCTAATGTGTTTATTGCCATTATACATTTAATTACTTCTATATTTAAATTTGTCTCTTGCATTTGCATAACAGATTATTAACAGGCTTTTTCAGCAATTTTCTTGCCTCCAAGTCCTGTGAATCCTACCTGCAGCATTTCTATATTTTAATAAATTCTTGGACATATCTTTTCTTAATCATCACTCTAGTTAGCTAGTTGCCTCCTTGCTATGCCACTTTATATCAGAAACAAATACCCTGAACTCACAATGTATTTTGTACCAGGCATGCAGCTTAAGACAGTTGAGCATGACAAGATAGTTAATGAAGACTATAGTGTGACTTTCATTATGATGAATGTGGTGATGGCTCAGGCAGGCATATAGCATATCTCATCCATGTGTGTTCCTCATTAAAACACACACACACACAGACACGCATGCACATGTGCACACACACACACACACTCACACACATAGTCATAAACAACTTGGCAGGTTTGGCAGTAATTTATTATCTGGTCTTCCCTCTTCACTAAGGGCTCCTTAACTGAAAGAGAACCAGTCCTTGCCATGGCAAAGAAGACCTGCCCCTAACACCACAAGCAGACCTCAACCTAACAGTTAAATTCTCAACCTCTGTACATATTACCATTTTGTTATTCTATATGACAAAGTGTACTTCCTATGTCCTTGCTATATCATTTTGTTCACTGTTTCACACTTTCGCTCTTATATTTCACCATCATTAATGCCTTCCCCAGCTTTCTTCTCTCAGCTTTGACAGCTTTTATTAGATCACCTAATTTTTAACAGATGCTTTTTCCTTCACAAACTCCAAATCCATTCTTTTCTTAGTATTAACTTTTTCTCTCTAGTGATACTTCATTCATAGCCACGTTTTTGTGACATAATCCATTTATTTTCTTCTGAATATAGTTTGAGTCTTGTAAACTCTATCCAACTACTTACAGCATATCAAGCTGAGTCTCAATGGACAGAGTCAGTAACAAAGTGCAGTAAATCATCCTGTTTGTGCTAAGACCTGTTTGTGTTAATTTACTTTATTTCACTCTGCCTGGGTTTAAATCTGGCTCTTCATCTTTCTACTTTGTAATGTATTCATTAAAGATGAAATGATTAATCATATCAGCTTATTTGTGATACATTGCATGCACGTCAGTCAATAAGCAAACAGGGATGTGGAATACAAATCAGATTTAGGAAGTATTTATCTGAGGGGCAATCAGAGGAAGGGGAGTGGGAAGTGACACCAAAGGCTACCTGAAATCTTACTACTAGCCTGAGAGCTAGCCTGCCATAAATTAGCTCAGCATATCACAGCAACTATGGAGAGATGCTCAAAGAACTTGTGGGGTAAGACTAGGACCTAAGACATCTGAAAATACCATGATAATTACTACACAAACTGCTAGGCAATGCAAAAGGGTGATGTTAAGGCAGTTCTTCATTCTTCCATTCTTTGTCTGAAAGGCATGTTCTCGTCCTTTGGTATTACTTCTGAACTTGCTGCAGAAGGGTGCCTGTAATTTTTAAACCTTGGCTTTTAGGTTCTGCTGAAAAAAATAAGCTATTTTACAATGCAATTATCTTACAGTGTGCGTGCATGCTTTTTATATTTTATTTTGAACTAACCATGCAACATAAAATCAGTTTGTCTTACAGAAATTTTGATATATATTCCATCTGATACACAATGCATGTAGAACAAAACAGATTTTTATTTTACTAGACAAATTAAACTGGATGTTAAATATTCAGTGTAAGAAAAGGTGATGAGATATACTACCTGTGATGACTGATTTCCCACCAAGACAAAAAGACATTGGCTTTGACTGCAGGTCCAATGACATGCATTTGCAAGGCATCCCATGTTCCATTGGGGTTGGTTGAGAACATGGAACTGATTAGCCTGCTGTTTTATTGGTGAGAAGGAATATTTTTGTAAATCTGCTCACTAACTATGTGGTTGCTGGGGAGTACAGAAGGAGTGGTTCGCAACTGACATTCTGTCTGATACTGTCCTGTGCTATAAAGGTATGCGTCTGGAACATTTCTCCCTGGGCCTCTGCTGAAAATTGGCTTCATTCCAAGTTGGACTTTCCCAGTACACAAATGTTAAATAAATAAATATGCAGAAGCACTCATCTGAAAATACACTTGACAAAAGACACATTTGACTAAAAAGCCATTTCACTGTAAACATTCTACACAACATGTACACCACAAGAAGCTGTGCCCCACACCCTCTTAATTATATATTCTAACTCAACTTCGTACACCAGTGGAGAAAAGAAAAAAAAAACACTATGAATCAGTACTGAGGTGCAAACACAAATATCTACAAATATGGTGGCACAACATAACAGTGGGTATTACCACTCCACGCAAAATCTTCTAAATTATGTTCACTAACAACTCCCATGAACAAAACTGATACCAGAAACACTATCTATAAATGGCTATACTTTTGAATGAAATGGCTTTTCAGACAAATGTACCTCCAGTCAAAAGTACTTTCAGTCATTTTTTTTTCAACCAGTTGTGCTTCAGTCAAACTTACTATCAATTAAATGATGTACAGTCATATGTGTGTGTATGTGTGTGTCTGTGTGTGTTTTATATATATATATATATATATATATATATATATATATATATAAATATACACACATATATAGACATTTACGTACACACACACACAAATTGTAATCACTGAGCCACTTCCCTACTCTGACGTGTGTCACAGTGCTTTTGTAGCCTTTCCCAGAAGGATGCTTTCTCTAAGACTTCACAACTCTGTTCTTGTCTGCTTCAGCATTCTGAGTGTCGTGTCTGTAAGTTCTTTTATGATAAATGGAAAAGCCAATGAGGTTCATCCTCCTGCTTTTTACTGATTTGCTTACTCACTATCAAAAATGACAAATATATCACCAAAATTAAAAGAATTCCTGTACACACATACCACACAATACATTAAACAAATCACTGTGGCACTTTTATTAAGTTCGTTAGACATTTAAGCAGTTAGACCAAGACCTGATTTCCCATGGTGATTATAGCCAGTTGCCTGTTCAAATGAAGGATTTCAAGACTCTTGGTGGACCTTTTCAAGTAAACACTCTGAAATCACAAGAATCACTGGAAATCAAAAAGTACAAAATGTGAATGCATCTGAAGATTGCAAGGCAGCTTAGACTGAGCTTCAGCACCAAGTCTGTGAGCTACAAATTAAAGTTAAAGCACTATAACAAATGCAGAGCAGTTGAGATGCACTCTAATGAAGCATTATTTAAAACTGAGCAAAGTAACCATATAACTAAGGATATGTAGATGTTTGTGAGCACACAATGACTGTCAGCAACTGAAATAATACATTTAAGATGTGAGAAAAGAAGACACACTGCTAAACAGGAGTGCCACCCATGACAAAAATGTAATTTGTAACTCAAAATTCATTCAACGAAGATTGATCCCCACCACCATATCAAGAAATTACCCATTCCAATGCAAGTCTGGCACACTGATGGATATTCTAGCTGTCACAAATGCAGTTTCAAATACTTCTCGAGTAAATGTCAATGCTGTTTTGTTAATACATTGCTTTGCTTCAAGCACACAGTCAAGTAAATGAGACCAAAGAAAATGTCTTTCCTCTCTGGCATATGTAGACTTTTCTTAATGCACTGTGACCTTGACAGCACAAATACTATTGATACACTATTAAGCAACCTTTTCCTCTATATATATCAGCTATATGCATTAATGCTTTAGTTCTCTAGCAGCTTCTGCAAGCAAACATGTTCCCCTCTCTTTGTGAAGAATATTCCTCATTTAATGTATACTTGGAAGTTTAAGTTAATTTTAACTTACAAGACTAATACCATAGCATCACATTTTGCCAGCATTATTCACTGTGCTGTCTTGAGGTCCCCCTTCAAGATACACCTTACGAAGTATTACTCAAATGGCATACACCTTTCACCTTTCTTTTCTTCCATTTTATTGCACAAATAATGCATATTACAAATCTTTGACTTTCACATAACACATAAAGGCTGCATCTATAAATGATTAATTACTTAAGTATATTGTAAAATTATTATTATTTACACTTTTTTTTGAACTGGTTAGTCCTGCTAGACTTTTAGTCTCTTTTCAGGGGGACCTGAACTGGTATTCATACTGACTAGGGGGAAACTTGGTCATGTCCCTGAGGAACTTCCACAATGTATTTGATAAGTGCCACAGGATCTTTTACAGCTACCTGAGCTACCACAAACTCAGGCAGGTGAGAGCTCAGTTTAATTTCTCATCTAAAGGATGGCATTCCCTAGAGTGCAGCAACCCCCACTCCTTATGCTGTGCTTCAGAGTCCGTATTAAAAATGAGTCCAAGCAGCTGTTGTGGAAATAGAACCCCCAGTCTTCTGGAAGGGCGAGTGTGCTGCCTGTTTTGCTACTGATACTGGCACGTGTGTGTGTGTGTGTGTTTTAATAACTCTTTAAACTGATTTCAGAAATTCATAATTCATAGTTCACATCAGACTCATTTATTCTGAGTGTACATGTCTTCCTTGTCTGTATCTTAGACTTTGATTCAGGCTATATTCCTGCAGGCCCCCTGATTTCTTTAGAGCCCTAACCCCTCCCTGGCCTGAGTGCTGTCTCTATTTAATCTATAGAATTACTCCATTTGAACATACCCCTGCCCTGATATCAGGCTCCTACCATATAACTCTCTTAAACAGACTCTTGCTTAAGTATGAGATTCCTGTCTATATAGCAGTTATGGATCAAGCCACTACCTGCATTCTTCTGTAATCCCTCTACAGTAAGAGGCACACATTTGTTTCCAGATTCCATTCTACTTTTACAGCAGAACTACTCCTTCTCTCATGATTACTTTGGCTTCATCTAAAGGTCATTTCATTATATGAGAACTTACAACTCATTTAGTCCCCACTTATGGACCATTTTATTGAATGAAAGGTCTTCTGGTCTTCTAACTCCATGAGAGAGTTAAAGAGACAGAGCAAGAGAAAGAGAGAGAGAGAGAGATGCAGTTATGTATGCAGATAGAGTTCTGCGTGGCATGAGTCCAATGGGCAAGTGCCATACAAGACAGAATGTGTGCTGTAATATGTTTTCAGTGCATAATCCAGCATGTGTTACTGCATTTATGAAATGGACAAGTGTATATTTTTGAGACTCGGCAAAACTATTATATATATATTTATTGTATTACAATGTAAATTATCTCCTCTGCCCAAGGTGACAGGAATTTTAATACAGTGAAGTAGATTTGAAGCTGATTTAATTCTATTTAATTTTTATTTAGTAAAATGTGTATTTTGGAGTTTTGTGTCAAAATAATGGAAACTAACATTTATGTTTACATTTTGAAATAAAAAGCAGCATTATAATTATATAATAATTTAATACTTTTCTGAAAATTTCTGTATACCTATCGCAGGGTACTATATAGTTTAATTCACATTATTATTGTATAATTCCTTAGCTAAAGTGTATTTTACCATCATGGCAGTCCCATTTTTGCTGCAGTGAAATGTAGCTTTTATGCAGATTAGACTGCATCCCATAGTGGCAGTGAGTGTTTCTGTAAATATTCATTTCATGTTTGTGGTTTTCATAATGTTATCAGGGGTTTTCATAATGTTATCAGTTTTGCAGGAGCACTGTTTTGATATGATTTTTTTTTTACTTAGTTAACTTTTGTAAATAGGATTCAGATAAAGGTTTCTACTTAGAGTAAAGATAGAATCCTGTTTGTAATTTACAGTGTGTTTCGATGAGCCCAGTTTTTTGAGGTCCATTTATTTTTGTCTGAGGGAATATTTTTAGGTATATTCTCAACATATTTTCCAGACCCCTGTTAGCCAATTAGGCTGTTTTATTACACGAAACAAAAACATTAAAGTGAAACCTTATCTGTGCACCATAAGAATAAACAATGGCATTACTGGGTTGGAGAAAGATTACATTTGAAACCTTGTGCTGTGGAGATTATATGAGTCATTTAAAAAAAAAACAAAAGCAGTTTAGATGGTGTAGAATCTTTCCCAAAGTTCTAAAATATTGGGGAAACCTAGTAGTAACACTGCTGACAAAGATAATATTTCTCAATAGATCCTGCAAAGAGTCTATAGTACTGGAGAACTGGAAAAATGTAGATGTGACCTTCTCAAGAAAGGCAGCAAATAAACAGAAAAATACAACCATGTTAATCATCTCTGTGCTAAGAAAGTGAAGAAAATCACTTTACAAATGAAAAAAAAGTGTGCCTAATTTAGTTCAGTAGAGCTCAAGACCAAATCTAAATGGAGTTACTCAGTGGAAGTTATGTGAGAATAATTTAGTAGTGTTCTTTAACTGGGTGAGACCAGTGTGGTGGAACAGGAAGGAGCAGTAGGTCTGGGTTTTCTGGATTTTTGCAAAGGTTTTGACATGTGTTTTTTTTTAATTACTAAAAAACGCCAACCAGCTCAAGAGTGTGACCCAATATGGTTGCCTAAATAACAATTTGGCGATCTCACAGAAAAATAGAGCTTATAACAAATGATGTGCACGGTATGGAAAGGGAGATTACTAACAGGGTTCACCTGGAAGATGTGCTAGGATTAGCCTCACTAATGTCTGATTAAGTGACCATAAAAGGGAGAGAAAGAAAGCTGTAACTCCTTGAGCATTGTGCAGACATGTAGCAGTGTTACTATTTGTATGTATATTAAACTGTCAACTGGCCATGTCGTCAGCACATAAAAACATGAAACACAGCACAGAAAACATTTAAATCATAGAAACTAGAAAAAAAAGTCTAATACAGATGCTGGCCTACCCCTTGCTAATTATATGTACCAACTCCAAAAATCCAACCTCCCACTGTACCATGACCGTGATGTTTGCTGTTTTAGGTCAATAATTTAAGGTAGACCCTGCTATTGAAGGTAAGGAAAAATGATGAAAAGGAACTTGGTATGGCTAAATACAGAAACATATAGAATTATACTCATGGAAAAGAAATGAATCAATGAATAAAAGTATACACTAAGTCTTGAATGTACAGAAAACAAACAAAAGAAAGGCCTTGGCTATGCTCATTAGCTAAATTTAAGACTCCCTGTCTTAGGAAAACATTTAAATTCAGAATGCACAGTAAAATTGATTATCATTAGAAAGTATTACAGACAATGTTTTTTTTTCTTAATTTTTATTGGATTTTAACAAACATGAACAAAATTACTAAAATTAAATCAACAGATAAACTAACAAAACTATATACAATGCCCATAACAAATATTATCCTTAATCATCAGCACTAGTACTTTTCCAAAAGATTTCTAAGCTTTAGCCAAGATAATTTCTTGAGTAATATTTGCAGTTCTATTATATAAAATTTGCAATTCTTTATTACATACATTCTTTGCTAGACAAATACATTTTGAAAAAGAGAGGATGTTTTTATTTTTCCAATTAATTGTGATAACCTTTCTGGCAAAAGCCAAGATAGACCATAAGAGAGGGAACTGAAAAACAGAAATATGACCTGGAATTGGAACATTAAATAAAAACAAAGAATGTGTAACCTTACAATTTTATCAAACTCTTCCCAGAGTGGAGCAACCATTTGACATTTTAACATTATATGTTCCCAATAGGCTTTCAAATGATCACATCTCCAACATCTTCAATTTTCTTTTTTGTAAAAAAATGCTATTTTGTGTGGTGTTAAAAAACTTCTATGTAGAAATGTCCATGTAAATATTTGTCAATAAATAGATGACATGGAATTTCCAGCAGATTTTAAGTACAATCTTTTAGCATTTTCTGAGAATGTTTTCTTATTTACTTTTGTAGAATAATCCCAATGAGACACATAAAAGCCTACCATTTCAGATCGTAAAATCTTATAAATCACTGATAAGAATGATTTATTTTTATGCATATCATTATTCATTTGAAAGAAAATTTCTAATAATTTGGGTATGGATTTAGTGTTCATACCTAATGACTTTTGCAGATTTTTACTTATAAATTCTCTGAAAAATTGCATATATAACCAACTGCTTTAATTTGTATCATATCTAGCCAAAAGTCCTTCTATAGTGTTTATCTTGTTTCCATACAAAAATTGAAACCAGAATTTAAGATTATTTTTGTCTAAGATTAGCTAGTTTATGTACATTAAAAGATTCTAGACAACTTGTAGTATAAGCTATAGGGAACATCAGGAATAACATTTGTTTAGTTAAATAATTACTATCCATTACTGTTTTAAATACTTTTAATATATGATTAATACCAAAAGTATAAACATTAGATTTTTTTATTATTTAAACAATAGTCTTGTATAATTCAATATGCTGTACTAATGCTAAATGGAACATTATAATGTACTTTAGATAAAGTATTTGAAGTTAGAATTACTTCATGTAATAACTTCCAGTTTGAACTAAATTTTGAATTTAGCTAAATATTTACAGTATTTAAGATAGTAGATTTAATATAGAGATTAATATCAGGGAATACAATACCATTCTCTTCTCAACTTTTAATATGGCAATCATAAGATATCTTTGGTTTCTGAGGATGCTATAAAAACTTTAATAATATAGAATTTAGTTTTTTGATAATTTTTGGGAGGTGGTAGGATTAACGATTGCCCAAGATGTAATATGTTTGGCAAAATTATCATTTTTCATTAATATAAGCCTATCTTCTATTGTAAACATATTTTATTCCAGTTTCCATTTAAATGTGTTATGCTATTAACTATTTTTTTTTATAATTTAATGATACTGACTCCTTCCACTTGGCTTTTATATTGATACATATTTAAATTGTTTATTTTCCCAATTAATTTGCAATTTTTTAACAAGAAGGTTACTTTCTTATTTATTAATATTGTCTCTGTTTTGTTATGATTGAATTGTAACCCAGAAGCTTGATTTAAATATCTTTCTCAAAGTATGTTATTGATTTAATATTTTGAATTACAGACAATTTTTTGAGATCCCATCTAAATTGCTTTCTGTGTGTCTGAACATGTATCTCTGCAATGAGTTTGAAAGGATGAAGGCAGGTGCGGAGGGGCAAAAAGAGGAGTACCAAAATGACACTTAGTCTGCACTAGGACCACATAAAAGGATACTAAGGAAGGGTGTCATCAGTACTGAGGGTGAGGTACAAGGAATCCTGTAAGTGCATGGTGGAGCCATATTTCAGGACATATCTGAGGAAAAATGTTCACAGAAGGAGCAGTGGACATGTGAACAGTCTGTGAAAGTAATAAGCTCTGAAACAGAAGAAGAATTAGAAAAATGCATGTGGCAGATGTAAGACAGTTCTATGGAGAGTGAGAGGATGTCAGTTGTAGACTTACATAGGAGCCATATCTTAAGCAATTGGGAGGAAAATTGAAAGACAAAGTAGGCAAAGTGCTCCATAACTGGGAACAAGCCTAAATGGAATAGGTTATTTTGAGCAAAAAAAAGGGAAACTGGCTAGGGTTAAAAAGGCCCACAAGTGCAGTTAGCCTAGTACTTAACTATGAACCTATATGCTGTTGTAGCTACTTGGTGACAGTTGTTACATGATAAAGGAAGATCATCATGTGAAAATGAATTTTATTTACTAGTCTTCCTGTCAATGCATTATAAAAATCAAGGTATGCATTGTATATTTTATGGCCTTATACAGTGGGTCTTTTTGCTAAAATTCAGTTTCTCATCTCTTATTTATTTATTTGTTTGTTTATTTTTAAACAGTCAGAGATAGAGGACTTGGCAATTGTGAAAATTTATATATTTATCTATTTATTGATATATGATTATCAGGAAAGTCTGATTGGGTAGGAGTCCATTTTCAGAGGAGGCCTGGGGAGAAAAGCTCCAAAGTATTACAAAACATTTTAAGAATAATAATTGTGCAGTGTTTAAAAATAATACAAAAAAAATACAGTTTAAATAATTATCCCAAGTTAGGCATAACACGAAAACATTGGTTAAGAATGGATACAAGTTATATGGCAATGATTTAATATTTAGAATCTTTTAACCAATTTATAGAGAAATTAAAGTTGTTAGTGTAATACAAACAGGAAATGCAATACGAAGTGAGAGAAAATGTTAGTAATAATTCCAAGACAGCACCTGGAACACACACCATGAAGTTTCTATGTAGGCAGAAGTAGACTCTGTTTAACAGTCTGAGGCATGTCAGGGTAAATATGGCTTATGCTTTGCAGTGCTGACTCCAAGTCAAGTCTAATTAAATGTATTAGGCGGCTTAGTGAATACTGCCCTTGTCTCAATGTCACTTCCCAAACATAACTAACAAAACTTACACAACTCTGCAAAAATAGATTTTACAAGAACAACTAGTATGCAGGCCACGTTGGTTAGAAGGAACAAATAACTAAATGCCTAAGTATGTTTGGGATCTGTAAAAGAAAGTGCTATTCCATTGTAAATTTAAAAAATGGCAATCAGAGAAAGTCATTTGCAACTCAGGTCTTAGTGTTGCACTTATTCACTGTGCAGCAAAGTATTTAAGGAACGAAAAGGAGTATAAAAATCACACAACTCTCACTCAATAGGCATTTCTTAAAAATATGTTGAATTTATCCAACTGTAGTCATAAGAGTTCTAGACAATTCAGTTAACTTCTGAGTGCTACTTCATATCAAAGTTAAAAGAAAATGTAGAAATTTATTCAAATAGAAGATGAAAGACAAATTAAAAACAGTATATAAAATATATGACCACAATATTCTTATTGCAATGTGAGCAACTGTATCTTTATTAACCATTTACAGTTAAACTACTGCTGATTGATTTCTGACTCCGCTAGCTTCATTTCCTTGAAAATCATTTCCCAGACAATGCCAGCATTTTCACTGACAGGCATCGTCAGAGAATTATACAAGCACTAAGAGCCATTTCCCAGTGTTTGCCCCCTTTCCCCATCACTGCAAACATGGAGTTGGTTATATTATTTAAGGGGGGGGGTCTGAGGGCATCATGGTTAACCCTTACAAAAAATACTGAAAATAGTGTTGTCAGTGATTTTTTTTTTAGGCAACTGAGTTTGGAAAGTTAGTGCTTTGGTGGATTGCCACTTTTCCACTAATAGTGGAAGCACGATTTAGATACCTGCTCATTGCACTCTAACAACAAATAAGACAGTCTCCGTTGCTGTCGTTCAGATTCTGTTTTAGTAATCCAGCCCAGGGAAAGCTGTCCATAAATTTATAGGTGCAGCTCTGATCACCTTCCCAAACAGGAAAAAGATGAACACTTTGCTCTCTCTGTGTATAGTGTATGTAAAGCATTTAAAGTTGTAAGCTCTCAAAAAATACCACCACCCAACTGTTAGCTGACCATCTATACCAGAGGGAAATGTTTTGGAATACACTTTTACCAATTTCTTTTCTTTACCTGAATGTCTTCTTGTTACCTAATAATTGCAATACCTGTTTTTATCTCACAACTGTATTTTAGCACATGTTGGTAAGAGATTGGCAAATGTGTTCAATGTGTTTCTAATCTAGTTCTTTTTCTTGTTCACAGGGAGGCAAGGATAGTCGATCTGGTTCTCCAGCTTCTGCTAAACGTTAAGACTTTAAGACTGTGACACCAGAATATTTACATTGCTTCAAAATGCCCTGTCTTCTTTAAAATATTAATGCATATGTACCAAAATGATTTAGATAGACGCAGTCTGTTACTTAATATTGGCTGATCCGTTGTGTCACATAAGTAGTATAAAACATTAAAGGACATTATGATAACCATGAGACAAATTTGAAGGGTACTCTTCAAACAAATGTTAGTTTGTTTTTCAATTTAGTTATAGATTTCACCCTTACAAATTTATTACAAATGGTATTGCTATATAGAAAACAGGCTTTCTGACTTATGCTATAGCTTATGTCTGCTGCTGAAATTACAGATCCCTCTTTATAACTCACAATTAAGCTTGTCATAAATAAAGGTTCATCATATCAGGTAATAACAGACAGCCAGAGCAAATACAGGTTGTGGACTTATGACCTTGTTATCATATAGACTTCTTCCCAAATTAAGGAGTTGGTAAGGTACAGAGAAATTTGTTATGTAATGCAAGCATTTTATCTCTCAGTTTTGCCCATGGTCTCACTGACTCTTTCATATTTCTATATATTTTTTCTTTACAATTATGACAGACTATAATATAAACATGCAGCTTGCAAATGTGTTATGTCTCTTATTTTGTACTTTTTTTTTCTGAAGCAAAATGCCTCTCTTACCTCTGTACAAGTACAAACATTTGCAACATTTCCTTATGATCAAATGAAACACTAATAGCACCATACATTCTATTTTAGCTTTATTTCATTCCTATAATTTCCCTTTATGCAAGCATTATCAGCCTTTGTTGTAATGACTGGTCACAGTGTTAATATTACTTTTATATGCCACAATCTCTACCATATAGGTACTCAAAATAATTATTCAGAATTTATTTACATGATCTTTATCAGTACATCACAACAAAACCTAAACAGACACGTCAGCAAGCAGCATTTTTCCCAAACAGAAACCTGCTTATTTATAAAAGTAGTAATCAGTTCAGCAATGTGTCTGTGTCATGACTATGGCATTGTGTTGCTTGGAATCTTTTACAGTATTTATTTGGGGGTGGGAGGTGGAATACAATGTACTGAAGTGATGCATGCAGTTTAAGTTTTCTTATAAGACCCCAGATAGTAACATGCAATGACAGTATGCAAAGGCAAAACTGCTTTTAAACCTGTGAACATTCCATTAATGGCATGCTTATAAATCCATTTCAGAGGAATGATTTGCTATTTATTAATACACTATTCCCACAGATACTACTTAATACATATCCTATGACTCTGGGACTTTTTAGCCATATCTAAAAAGAATGCTCTTCTGAATTGCACTGTTTTTTTCATAAAAATGTTTTATTTAAATTATTAATATTTAACAGCTCATTTTAGTTGTTTATAGAAAGAGTAAAATATGTATAAATTACACAATGTTTTATTAAAGCACTTTTACTAAACTAACAGGGCATTTGTAGGCTTTAGCATGTGATAAACAACAAAACCGATGTGCAACAACCTAAGAAAACTGAGCTTGAAAAGATGCTGCTACAGCAGTAATGCATTTTGCTAATTGATTGTGATATTAATTCTGGTGTTAAGGCTAAAGGAGAGAAAACAGCAAAAGAAAAAAAGAAAAAAAAACTGTGATTACTGTCAAGTGCAACATCCCATGATACAGAATTTCACAATGTACAATAAGTATTAAGTCATTTTATTTGTGGTACCACTGTCTCTAAATGGGTACACGACAAAGCTTCTAAGTATTGTCTCTGTTGTGAAAAATAAACAATAAAAAGGTTACTATAACTTTCTTCAGAGTTGTCAGTTATGTTATATATAGCTTTATAAAGTTTTGTCATTTTGCGGTTGTAGGAATGTGGTGTAGCTACGTCACTAGTGGCAATAAGACACAATAGCAGGAGTTGTATGCATGAAATGAGAAGCTTAATTTTATTTATTTATTAATTTTTTTTTTACATTTGTTGACAGGGTATGTTCTCCATTCCAAAGATTCTTTTCAGGCACAACCTGGGGATATTACACAATCATTACAAAAATGAATAAAGTAATTATAAAGGATAGATTATACAGATTTAATTAACATTACAGTATAATGATTCTCCATATGAATATATTTCAATATCAAGTTACATACAATTACTTTCAGTGCAGTAATAAGAAAGTAATATCAATTTGAATCAGTAGATAATGTGGTAATCGGTATAGTAGTAGCAAAACTAAGATATCAGAAAAGTAGAAGAAAGGCATAGGGTTAATGTGATTTATAAGAAAAAAAGTTTATTACAGTAGAGAATTATAATAAGGGCTACAATAAATATATAAACCCTGAGAATATTTGTACGGTGATAGAAAGACGAGGGATTAGCCTTACAGGTATACATGAATGTACATGTCTGGACTGAAGGTTCTCCTGGGGTGCTTTATTGGCAAGTGAGAGTGTATAGCAGAAGGTGAGTATTTGTTTTAGGGTGTAATGATTAGCTGGGTGGATCATAGCAGTTGCACTGAAAAATTAATGTTTAGTCTTCATGCAGAGTTGGTCTCTCTGGTCAAGATACAGTTCCCATGCACCTAAAATACAAAGTATGGCATCCCCTTCTTCATCACTTACATATGTATCCTACATCATGCACTGATGTGCCTGCTATGGACTTTTTCCCTAAAGGGGGAAGACCAGCCTCTGACGATAGGATTGCCATGTTTTCAGATTCCCAAAGTGGGAGATTTATTTTATAAAAAAAAAGGTATAATTTTCAGGACAAACTATGCCCACACCTAGTGCAAAGAAGGAGATTTTGCCTTTTTATCCAAATTAAATTCCACTTTTATTGAATTTGGTTAATTTCTGCTTTTTATATCATATTAAGTTGTTTAAGATACAACATAAGTGTTTTATTGTGGTGTCAAGTTCTGACAGCCAGTTAGAGCCAATAAAGTAAGGAAGTAAGGACTTATAATTAAATATGCGCGTGTGTGTGTGTATATATATATATATATATATATATATATATATATATATATATATATATATATATATATAAACATGGCTTAGAAATAAGAAAGACAGCAATTTGAAAATGAAAATATGTTATGCCCCCCATTTTGTAGATTTTTCTGCAGCTAAATGCCTCTCATACCCATACAAGTATAAACATTACCAACTCTTCCTCATGAGCAAACCAAACACATAATGCTTCATTTACTGTATCTTTTTAATTTCATTCCTAAAATTTGCTTTGTGCAACGATGTGAGCCTTTGTCTTAAGGCCCAGTGCAACATTAAATTACTGTGTATACCATACTCTCGACCACGCAGGTACTCATTATACAGAAAAACATAATTATTTTTCTTTTTTTGTATTATCTTTGACAGTATACAACAGTGAAAATTAAATGAATCCATGGGCAGGCAGTTTTTTTTTATTATTATCTTAAACTGACAGAAACTTGCTTGTTTGTAAAAATAAATAACAGTCAACTCATCTATAGTCCTGAGTCATGGCTCTGGCAATTTGTCTGTAGGAACCATTTACTGTAATTTTTTTAGGGGTGGGGTGGTTGAGGAATACTATGCACAGTGATGATGCATGCAGTTTCCATTTCCTTATAGGACCCCCATATAGTACGAAGCACATAATGATAGTATGCAAATTCAAAATTGCTATTTACCTATGTTAACATTCCATTAATAATGTGTACTTATTAATTTACTACAATATCTTAAATATCCCCACAATTACTAATAATTGTGATATTACTCTGGGACTTTTTTAGCCATTTTCAAAAAAAAAATACTCTTCTGAAATGCACTTTTTCCTCATAAAAATGTTTAATTTGTTGTCATAAAAATGTTTTATTGAAACTATTAATTTTTAACAGTTCATTCGGTTGTTAAAAAGTAAACATCTGTGGATATTTCTTAATGTTTTACTAGAGCACTTTTGCTAAACTAAGAGCATTTATAGGGTTTAGTGTGTGATAAGATAAAGAATATGGTCAGTGTGCTACAAGTTAAGAAAAACTGAGCTTGAAAATATGCTGCTACAGCCGTAATGTATTTTGCTAATTTTTTGCTTGTGCTTTTAATGCTGGTGTTAAAGGACAAAAATCAGCAGAAACTGTGATCATTGTCAAGTGCAACAAACCATTATACAGAATTTTGCAATGTGCGATAAGCTTCAAGTCATTTGATTTGTGGTACCACTGCTTCTAAATGGGTATACAACAACGCTTCTATGTGCTATATCTGTTGTTAAAAATAAACAATAAAATGTTAATGTACAACTTCCTTCAGAGTTGTCAGTTATGTTACACATGATATTACAATGTTTTGTCATTTTACTGTTGTGAAAATGTTGTTCAACCACTTCACTAGCAGCTTTAAGACAGTAAAAACAGATGCAGTTGTAGGGAACATGGAATGAGAAGTGTAATTTTCATTTTTATTTTCATTTTTACATTTGTTGACAGTATGAGTGCTCTGGTTCAAAGACCGTTTTCAGGCATAGCCTGGGGATATTAAGCAATCATCACAAGAATGGATAAAGTAATGATAAAGGATAGATTATACAAATGTATATAACATTACAGCATAATGATTGACCATATCAATATATTTTAGCATCAGTTTACATACAACTACTTTCAGTGAGGTAACAGGAAGGTAATATTAATAAGCAGATAATTTGTTAATTGACATAGCAGTATTAGTAGAATTAAGATGTTGTAAAAGAAGAAATGTATAAGGTTAATAAGAGATTTAGTGCACTACAGTAAGGAAATGCAATAAGGGATACCCCAATTTATAATCCCCGAGAGTCTTCGAAGTAGTGGAAGAATTAGCACTATATATATATATATATATATATATATATATATATATATATATATATCATTTAATAATTAAGGAAGTGGACTGTTCCAAGGACCCTTTTCAGCCATGACCTGAACCAAGGTGGTCAAAAGAAGAAACATACTCCAAAAGAATAATAAATTATATAATACATTAAAGAAATGATGATAATGCAAAAAGCAGACAATTATAATATAAATTAAGTACAGAAGGAATGTTTAAGTCTAAAACTTATTTTTATTGTAAAAGACGTATGTAAATAAAAGTCCCAAACATAATGCAGAGTGATGCAATCAGTGGAGTTTGTTTATAATAGCATAGGCATGAAATAAGCACACCACCGAATGGATTATTATGAAGTTAAAAAAACAACCACATAGCCACCTGGTGGTTTGAACCCTGGCTCTAGATGATTGACACTGCTAAACTGACATGGTGACCCCATGTGGAAAAAAGGGAAAAAGGTGTTGTGGATGGCTGCATCGTCAAAGAACTTTCTTTATGCGATGCACTTTTCACACCTACGTTACTCCTCACCTCTTATGAAGAAAAGTATAGGGAAGAGGTATGTGAGAGATTCCTAACATTTTAACATAAGGGCGGAGAGGTACACAAGGGTAATAATGAGTGGAATAAACATATACAAAGCAGGAGACAGGGTAGCTCAGAGAGGTAGAAAATATATTAACCAGTCTCTGATGTATGTACGTATGTTTAGTTCAAACAAGTGGAAATGATATGACTTCTTGAATAAGACAAGATTATCTGCCAACATGGTGGGTTCAGGTAGACGTTCCAGCAAGCTGGAGGTAGTTTAAAGATGTATCACTCACAGATAAGAGTAAAGGAAGGTCTGGAAAGAAGGAGAACATTGCTGTTTTGAAGACAGTAGTTGGAGGTTTTGATACACAATTTATTGAGCAGGGGGGCAGTATCCTTGTTTAAGAAGTTTGTATGTAAGTATATTAAGGGGTAGAGTAGTCTTATCTCTAACTATTATCCATTATCATACCTCTTAACCTCTTTAAGAAAGAAATCTTGACAAAGCCATATGTAAAAGTGGGTAAAGGCCCAAAAATAGGGACAAGTTTTAAATATTGCTGTTACAAACATAGAAAGTTGACAGAATAACAGGTTTTATATTAGCCTGAATTTTCTGAAGGGTATGAAGTCTGAAACTCAAATGTCTGTTTATTTTCTGACTTCACTCTTTAATGAGTTGCCAGTAATTTGCCAGAAAAGCACAATTTTATGAAAAATGGACCAAAACTATGAGGCAAAAATCTGGACATTCTGCGAAAAACTGTACAGTTGAGAGGTACCATTTTCTTTTCGTGAGACTAATGCAATGGTGTTCAAATATACTGCAAAAGCTAATAAACAGGTTCATAGGTAGGTACTAGGCTATCCGCCCAAGGGCCTATGTAAGCCTAGCCCACAAGGTTCCCTGGCTTACGCCACCCAAGAAAGTTATTTTCCTGTACCCCTGTCGAGCACAGCCACATGAAACATTTACAAGCAGGGGCCTGGGAGATGAACCATTTACAGGTTGCCTGTGTCCATTAGAGACATAGTTGCCAAACCAGGGATGAATAAGGGGGAGTAGAGCCTGTAGGGTCTGTAGTGGCAAAATTGTGATTAAGCTTCTGGTGATTGCCAAATAGCATCATGGAGCTATTTTGAGTATTAACAGCAAGTTTATTTTTATGGTGGCTGTTCCAGATGGCTATAATATCAGCCTGAACTTCTTTCTGTAGGCAGGGAGCAGACTTGCTCCCTTTAAGGTGAACAATATCATCAGTGTAGAGGGTGTCTATCTATCTATCTATCTAGCTATCTATCTATCTATCTATCTATCGATTTCTTTATAAATGTGCATGTTTGGATTGGCATCTATCCTGGGATGTTTTGCTGGCAAGTGAGATTGTATGGCAGAAGGTAATCATGAGTTGGTATGATTAATTGGATGGATCATAATACTGGCACTGAAAAATGAAAGTTCAGCCTTCATGCAAAGAGTTTTTCTCCCCGTCCAAGTTATGCCTCCCATGCAATAAATATACCTTTCTCAATCACAAAATTGCATCCCCGTTCTCAGCTCTCACCTGTGTATGCTAAAGCATGCAGTGAGTAAAATACCTTTCTCAATCACAAAATGGCATCCCCTTTCTCATCTCTCACCTGTATTTGCTACGGCATGCAATGAGTAAAATACCTTTCTCAATCACAGAATGGCATCCCCTTTCTCACCTCTCATGTGTGTATGCTACAGCATGCAATGAGTAAAATACCTTTCTCAATCACAGAATGGCATCCCCTTTCTCACCTCTCATGTGTGTATGCTACAGCATGCAATGAGTAAAATACCTTTCTCAATCACAGAATGGCATCCCCTTTCTCACCTCTCATGTGTGTATGCTACAGCATGCAATGAGTAAAATACCTTTCTCAATCACAAAATGGCATCCCCTTTCTCAGCTCTCATCTGTGTATGCTACAGCATGCAATGAGATGTCTCTTAAGGACTTATTCTCTAAAGAGGGAAGACCTGCTCCTACAAAGTAGTAATTGAAGACATATACCTGTGCTGCAATGCATTTGGGTATCACTGATTAGTTTGTGCAATTCAAGGTGGTTCATTTATTAATAGAATATATTAAATCTCTTCCACTATGAACTCAAAAAAGATGCAACAAAAATATTTATTTTTGATCGATCTGAACAAAAAACTTACAGCTTTCACATTATGAGGGATGACCATTATCAGTAAATGTCAGACAAGTACTAAATAGCAACGTACATAAAAAATGCAATTTGTGTGTTGCTTAGAAATTGCAGTTGAATTTATATTATACTTAAGGAAACCTCCATAAAAAACTTCTCCAAAGCCAACTTCATGCTACTCAAGTCAGAAATTACAAACTTCATGACACCCATGCAGACGGGAACTGAAAGTTCAACTGCTGAGTCCTACACTAAGGCACTGTACGAGCACATCCACTCATGCATGAATCATGCCATCCCAAATAGAGCCAAGATGCTCTCCTCCAAAAAAGTGAAGCCAATCTGATGGTCTCCTGCCATAAACAAACTTTACAACAAAAGGAAGAAACTGTTGCGGAAAAGAGGAAATTCCCATCATGCAAAAAACTCCCTTACCAGCCACACTAAGAAGCTGAGATCCCTCATAAAATCCTCCAAAGCTAGTTACGAAAATAAAATTGCCAAAGATTCCAAAGACAACCACAAGGCATTCTATAACTATGTCAGGAATCTAAATGGCAATGTTCAGATCTGCTCTGCTATAATGGTATTAAATATACTGATCCCAAGGATATTGCCAATATCCTGGCAGATCGATTCAGTGCCAACTTCACCCCCCTCTCACTCCCTAAATGGCCCATCTCAATACCAAAAGATTGCCAAATTCTGGTAATAACAGCCACACAGGTAAAAAACGCACTCTCCAAAGCTAAGAATACAGCATCCATGGGACCAGATGACATCCTGGGCTGTGTACTACATGAACTACAAAATGAACTGGCACCTCACCTAAGTATCATGTTTAATCATAGCCTCACCTCAGGCTTCATGCCCACTGAGTGGTGCACAGCTACAGTTATCCCACTCCACAAGGGGGGATCCACCTTGGATCCCAGGAACTACCGCCCCATCAGTCTGATGAGCCTGATCTGCAAGGCCATGGAACGTATTATCATGGAACTTATAAACAAAGACATTGGCAACCTTCAAACACTGGACCCCACCCAGTTTGGGTTTCTGAAGGGCCGATCTTGTCTCCTGAACCTAATTGACTTCTTCGAATCAGTCTCCAGAGCCGTGGACGAGGGTAAGGCAGTCCACACAGCCTATCTGGACCTCGCCAAGGCTTTTGACACCATCCCCCACTCTGGAATCATAGATAAACTTACTAAGATGGGCATTAAACCCCTACATCACTCGATGAGTTGCCAACTGGCTTACTGACAGAAACAACACTGTAAAAGTAGCCAACTCCAAATCCAACTCCAGAAAAGTGACAAGTGGAGTACCTCAGGGTTCAGTCCTGGGGCCACTCTTGTTTGGCATCTACTTTTCTGAAGTACAGGCCAATACTAAGGGACTCTGGCTAACAATGTTCGCAGATGACTGCAAACTGGGAGCCATTATTCAATCGTCACATGATGTGGATATTCTACAAAAGGGCCTTACAGAAACAGATGCTTGGTGCCAGAGCCATGGGCTCAAGCTCAATGCCAAGAAATGTACAGTTATCACCTTTTGGAAAAAACATGTACCCGTGAATTACCACATAGGTGGCAGTACACTAAACACCAAAAGTGTGATAAGAGACTTAGGGACACAGGTGGACAGTGGTCTCCGCTTTGATAACCACATCGCCACAACAGTCAGGAAATCCTTCTATGTGGCACACCTCATCACTAAGGGCTTTTCATCCAGAAAAAAGGAGGTCATTGTCCCACTGTACTCATCCCTCATTAGACCCATTATAGAATACAATGCCCCATTTGGTATGTACCTCTCAAGACACCTGCAACAACTGGAAAGGCTGCAGAAATACCTCACTAAAAGAATCACAGGCCTAAAGCAGATGCTCTATGCTGACTTCCTTAAAAAAACCCAGCTATACTCTGTCATATATCATCTACTCAGAGGCAATCTCTGCTTAACATACCCAAACCCAGAGCTGTTGGACATGCTACACTTAAAGAAATCCCAATCCCTCAGAGCCACACGCTCCAGGGATCTAAACCTTGTCATCACAATAAACAAAACATGCTGGAGGGATAGGTTCCTGACCCAGAGACTCCCCAGACTCTGGAATATACTGCCCAAACATGTCAAGCAGAGCGCCTCTTTGGCCCTCTTCAAAAGGAACCTTGATGATTGTATGGGAGAAAGGAAATTCACCCCGGGGATCACATCAGTCACCCTGCTAGACAGGGGTCCAGGAAGTAAATAGTGTGGGAAGAAATAGCCAGGGAATTGTTATGGCTAGGCTTGTATAGGCCCTAATGCTGATAGCCTAGTACCAACCTATGAATCTATGAAAGCTAAAATTATAGAATTTTGACAGACAGAAGGTGGCTGTTTTTGTCTTAATTGGTTGAGAAATCACAATATTTAAATAATAGTCAAGCTGTATGACACTTAAATCACAAATATTTTTGAAGGCTTACTCTGAATGAAAATATACAGAACATCAATAAAAACTGGGATTAAAAAAGGAAAAAAAATCACACATATGGAGTTTTATAACATATGCAGAAAAAAATCTGAAAAGAAGCAATAATTCAGAGAGGGATTTTGCAGAAAGTAAATCCAGTGTGACCTCAGGCAGGCCGTCAAGTACCAAGTAATATGCCAGGACCACCATTTGTTATATATGGGTGATGTACCTCTAAACGCAGATGAGATAACAATAATGATATGCATTTCACATGGTACACAGAAGGTCTTGAAATATCAGCCTGTATACAGACATCACAGAGAGCAGACCACATCAACTGTTTGTCTGTTATTTAATAAGCATTTTGAGATGACACTGGTAATCTGGAGTTACCAGGTGTGACTACGAGTCAATGGCAGCCAGGCTGGAAGGGAAGAGTTAGGATAAATCTGCCAGTGGACAGCTCTCATCTCTTTTGCTTAAGGGGGTTAGAATCTTAGGTTCATAGGTTCATAGGTTCATACTAGGCTATCTGCCCAAAGGCATTTATAAGCCTAGCCCAGAGTTTTGTGGCTTTCGTCACCCCTTTAGTTTGGAGGATACTATGCCCATTATTTTGCTGTGCCTCTGTCAAGCAGTGACATTGAGATAATCCCTGGGGTATATCTGCGATCTCCCATCCATTGGTCAAGATTTCTCTTGAACAAAGCCAGTGAGGTGCTCTGCCTCACGTACCGGGATTTTGTTCCACAGCATAGGGAGTCTCTGGGTGATGAATCTGTCCCTCCAGCACGTCCTATTAATAACCGTGTCAAGGTTTAAGTCTCCGCCTTGTAGTTCTGAGGGATCTAGATTTTTTGAGGTGAAGCATGTTCATCAATTCTGGGTTGGACATGGCCTTGTATGTCAGGCACAGGTCACCTCTGAGCAGACGGTAAGCGACTGAATAGAGCTGAAGTTCCTTCAGTCGGGCAGCATAGGACATATTTTTGAGACCCTTTATCCTTTTGGTGAGGAACTTTTGGGGCCTTTCCAGTTGCTGCAGGTGTCGTGTCAGATACATTCCGAATGGGGCATTGTACTCAATCATTGGTCTGATGAGTGATGAGTACAGGGGGACGATGACTTCCCTTGATCTGGATGTGAATCCCTTCATGATCAGGTGGGCAATGTAGAAGGTCTTCCTAACTACTTTGGCAACATGAGTGTCAAATGAAAGGTTACTGTCAACCTGGGTCCCCATGCTCATTCACTCCCCGGCTTGAGGATAATAGATCAGCCAGCGCAGCTCATTTTACTAAACTAATTTTTTCTTCTGCTTCCAAGAAGAGTATTACCACACTCTGGACTATCTCTAACAGCATCTACCAATGCATTACGAACGCATCTCTCTGTGACCATATCACCCTAGAAAAAGCCAAATGGCTACCATAAAACAAAGATATAACCTACTTTTAGGATCCCAACTCTACAAACTACTCCATTTCCACACATTTACTCCCCTTGCAGCTAGACGTCACAAAAAAACTTCCTCATAAAACCTGAGACACTACTCACAAGCCACACCAACTCTCATTAACCCTTAGAACCAAACTCCACAGCAGTGTACATGTTTTCCCTTCTTAGGCACCTACTCTTTTGCTAACTCTCCCCATCAACATTAAAGGAGAAGCACACCCCAGGCTCAAAAAACATGTTTATCTCATCATGGTTTGGTGTTTCCCACATATTAACACTGCTCTGGGACTATTTACAGGTTTTTAAATATTTTTATATGTAATTTCTGAGTCTGACCACATGGGGTCTGGCATCTTTAAGTAATTCTGATTGTTTTGTCTGCCTATAAGTATGCCACAATGCAGTGCTTATCTGTAAAAACCTACATCATGCAGACCTCTTTCTTCTTAAAGCTGCTGTCACTGCACTGATTCTACATGCATGCACTGCTGTCTTTCAGTCAGTTTTAAGTAATATTTCGTGCCATTCCATGACTACTTAAAACACAAACAGTGCAAATGCCACAGAACAGACTTTCATAGTCCTTTTTACTGCTGCTTCTTTTTAGAATGGCTAAACTGCAGTCTTTCGTGAAGCCTGAATTGTACTACTTTTGACTCATCTCCCATCCCGCTTCACACCCAACTTCCCTAGTTGTCAAAGTGCTAAGGGAAATTTGAACTGTTACCTGCTGTGATTGACAGCTCACAGCAGGAGGCTTGACTCATGTACTGTTTCCTTGTTTTAGCCTTTACTTTCTGTATGGGTAGGGGAAGGACCTGGGAGCTGTGACATCACAGCATGGGTGGGTTTTTAGGACGGTCGTGGTGATGTCAGTTTGGAGAGGAAATTGACCTGTATTCATTGGCCTTGATGACATCAACGAATTGGAGACTGCAGCAAGTTTTTCCAGATTGGAATAACAGTTTTTTGAAAGTGAAACCACCACAATACAGTAAGGTACTGTTCTAGTGGAGAGAAATAGTAAATTTAAAATCTTTTAAATGCTGTACTGTTGTTCATTCACAACAGGGACAGTAAATAGGGAGAAAAAGGACAGAAAAGTTGAGCATTTAATAATAGAATCCCAATGTCCTTTAAGGAAATCAATACTTATTCCAAATTCAGCATGCAACTCAAAAAGCACTGCATCCAAGTCAAATGTTCCTGCTTTAATATAGGACATATCACCTAACCTATTTCTTTTCCATGTCTCTTCTTCTCTCTCAACATTTACTGAGCAATGACCCACTTTAGAAACTAATGTACATATTGTACATTACACTTTGCTTGATTGCACATAACACTGTGCTTGGTCACTAGAAACTATATACAGTTTTTTTCTATGTATTTAGTCTGAAGTACTCTGTCAGTGCTTACATTTCTGTATTTTTATTTGTGAAATGTTTTGTATTCCACCTGGACTGAGACTGAAATTGGTCACTATTGATCAGTGCACTGCCCTGATAAACAAATATTAATAAATACATTCATTTCCTTAATTTATAAACATGCCTGGCAAATGTCATTTGTCAGATGCATTTGTGCAGCAGACTTGTACAACAGTAAGTTAAACTTTCAAAATTTGAAAGTAAAAATGATAAACTTTATGTCTAAAACAAGCATGCCTTTGTTTCTTCTACTGAAACTATATTTCAACCCTCCCCCCAAAAATAAATAAATGTTTGCTTGTTTTAATCATACATAGCTCTGATATGCAAGCTATAATGATATACTCCACGTCTGAAGTTAGAGAAATAGGAAACACATAAAGAAAAAAAAAACTTTAGTAGGAACAGTGTACCTTATTTTGAGGTCATTCAGAGTGCAATATGAGATTAAGTCAAGATGCAGAAGCTGAAAGAAGTGACCACCAGGTATTAGACTCCACAAAACCCCTTCCAGCATTCCTAGAAAGAAAGGTAAAGCAGCAAGTGTCTTCCCCCCGATGTCATACAATGGAAGGGGTTGCAAGGGGCTAATGAGGTGTTCAACCCTCTAACCCCTTCACTTCCCCTTAATCAACATGTCTCTATCCAGTCCTCATCTGCACCTCCGTTACAGATGACTGCCATTCTGCATTACATTTGTGCTTCATGTTATTTTTTTACTTTAGCTTAAAGCCCCGATGCTTGTATTTTATGCCAAAATATAGGTTTCATTTCCATTCACCTGACAAAGACTGAGTTTGCTAACTTCAGTCAGATTCCCAAGAAACAGCTCTGTCATTTAAGTCTTCACAAGGACCTTTGGCTTTATACAGCAAATCCCCACTTACACCAACACCACAGTGGTGATGATGTGAAGATGTTAAAACATAGCTTGTAAATTCTGAACTTGAAAAGAAAGAAAACAATTTTGGGTGCAGGTGATTGTGTTTTGACAACACATGGAGGAATTTAATAAAGCCTACACATTTTTTTCCATGTAGGTATCGTGGTGCACTGCTTACAGGGGCATGAACATTTTTAAACTCAGTAAGCACTGTTGAGCAGCCCACATGCACGCACCAAAATGTAAACTTCTGTGGCATGCAAATCACCTCATAAGCAGGTGAATCTCATGCAAATGAGGCAGGTAGAGCAATCCAGCAACCAGATAGGCATCTGTTTAGACCCTGTGTCACTGTCTGTAGTATACACGGAAAAATTCCATGTGCAGGAGTGTAGACAGACAAAGGGGGTTGTAAAAATGGAGATATATATACAGAAATGTCATATCACATACATATATGAGCAAAACTATTATCCTGTATGAGGGAAAAATTAAAGGAAATAAGTTAAATTAATTTTTTTTTAATAATCTGGACATATTTGCATGGGGTGCCACAATGTGCAAACATGCTTTATAGAAAAATTTAAAAAAAAATTGTAAAAAGAAAAATTAATATTATGTAACAGAAATGTATTACAAGACTGTGCATGGAATCCCTACAGTGGTGCATTGGTACTGTTGATAATGGGTTTCAGCTCTGAAGCATGTAGCTTCCAGGCTGTGAGCAGAAAGGAGTAATCGTGTCTGCATATCTCCCTTCGTGTAGGCTTAGACCCATGTTGCTGTTTACATAGGATGTAGCTGACACTGGGGGGGGGTGTCTACTGACTTCCAAGCTCATTTCAGCTTTGGTGAGCATGTTTGGGTGGTGCGCATCCTGGATAAGCATGTCCCTTTGGGGGGGGGGGGTGTCAATTAACTTCCAAGCTTTGTTTATCTTCCGTGTGAGTGTTTGCATGGTGCGCTGCTGTTCTGAGTGTGTCTGAAAAAAATGTATTTAATTACTTTTGATCCCTGTTTAAGCTAAAATAGGGCCATTAAATGATGTTAATTATATTGTAAGCAGGTGGAATGCATCATCGGTGGCCAATCACACATTCTGCACCTACAACAGGACTCTATAAAGTATGCATACACCCTACATTCTGATTTTTCCCCAATACTCTGCACCATTGGAGTACAGACTTAGGGATTTTAAATGAGAAAATGGTAGAGGCTGCTGCACCTGCATGTGCTAGATGCTGAAGTCAATGCTGCTGCTTCTGCTGCTGACAATAGGCCTAGACAGAGAAAGAGAAGAGTGTTCAGGCCCAGGGTAACCTTCCAGGAGCTTCATGAGCTGGAGATTGTAGAGTGCTACAGGGTGGACAGGGACATACTACAAGAACTCACTGAGCTCTGCCACCCTCAACTCAGTCCCAGAGCCAACAGAGGGGGAACACATCCCAGTGGAAACAAAGGTACGTGTAGCCCTTAGGATACTAGCTACAGGTACTTTCAAAAGACCAACTGGGGACATGATGGGGGTCATCAAACATCAGCATTCAGGGTAATCCACCAGTTCCTGGATGCCATGCTACCACATGCCAGTAAGCAATATGCAACTTCTACCAAGTACCACACTACCATGATGTACTGGGTGCCATAGATTGCACTCATGTAAACATCAGGACACCACCTGGTGAGGAGGGTATGTCAACCGCAAGGGGTACCACTCCATCTACTGCCAATTCATGTGCAATGCCCAGGGGATTATCATAAATGTGTGTGCTGGCAGCCCTGGCAGTTATCATGATTCCTATATCTGGCACACATCACAGCTGTGCCAGATGTTTGCAAGGGGGGACATCCCACACTCCCTGGAACCATGGATGATGACACCCATCAAAAATGCACACACACACCCACAGAAGAAAGCCATAATGAGGCAAACACACAAACTAGGACCATCATAGAGCATGTGTTTGGGCTTTTGAAGTCATGGTTCCGGTGTCTCAATATGTCTGGTGAAACCCTGCAGTAATCTCCAGCCACATGTGCACATACATTCTTAGTATGTGCTATGCTACACAATATGATCCTCTGGAAACAGCTGCAGCAGGATCAGCAAAGGGAAAGGATACACAACCGCCCCCCCCCCCACCAGTGCCTAGGTCACCACAGTCACAGGAGGACTTGGAGGAGGAACCCCCTAATGATGTCCCTGTAGGCAGACATAGGGAAGCAAAGTACACCCTAATCTTGGCTAAGAGACAATGCATAGCGCATTCATTGACAACCTAGGGCCCTATGGACTGACACCTTACTCCTGCTCACATACATATATTAAAATTGATGCCAGGTAACCCACACAACCTGTACCTCTCCATGTATTGTCTGTGTACTGCTTGCATCAGACAGAGTCATCCCTGAACTACAATTCTGCCACCTGCTGCATTCGGAAGGTAAGTCCCTGACCTACGCACTACTTGTAAGCATTACTATAATATGGTATTGTATGTATGGATCTGCGCATTTATGCAAGGAAAGATGGTGGGCTATTTGGACACAAGTAACATCCATATTGAACTACAGATACCCAGTCCACTAGCATGTGTTCCTTAATATTCACTAGGCCTCATGGTTGGAATATGCACTACATCAGTCACGGGAGATGTTAAACAGTGGGGGCACATGATATCTGGACTACTGTGTATCCCAGCAGAATTTGTGCTATTGTACCCCACACCTAAGCCAATACAGCAGTTTTCCCATATAACCACTTTAATAGTAGGTTATCAATGGTATATCAGTAGTTTGGGCAATCTCAAGGCAATAACATAGAAATCGATCACACACTGTATGTGTCACTTAACGCAGGAATAACAATGTACATATGTATGCTGTTGATTGTGTTATGAATGACTACTCTCTGGCTGGCAGCTTGGGTGGCTCAGTGGACTAGGGAAGTTAACATGGGTGATGCTACTGATGTTTCATATCTGGAAGTATCCACATCTTTTAGATGTGAGGTATTATTATGTCAGTGTTTTCACAGACTGTCAGTCTGTGTGTGGTTTAACAATATGAAACTTTGTCACATATTAATTACATATACTCTGGAACAGGCTACCCATCTATGTCAAGCAAAGTTCTTCATTAGCACTCTTCAAGAAAAATCTTGATGAGTGGATGGGAAATAGGAAATACACCCTGGGGATTACTTCTGTGTCTCTGCTCGACAATGGCACAGGAAAATAACTTTCTTGGGTGGCGTAAGCTAGGGAACCTTGTTGGCTAGGCTTACGTAGGCCCTTGGGCCAATAACCTAGTACTTACCTATGAACCTATCAGAAAGCTGAAGAATGTCATGGACATTTTGACTGAAGTGCAGTACTGCAGAGACAGGGACAGATTTACATGTCTCTAATGCACAAAATCCTGGACTGGAGTATAAGTAGGCATGCCCTGGAATTACTTTATAAGTACTGACACTCCCATTGGGAATGTCCATACACTTAGTTAAACTGAGCGCAATCCTATCGCTCCTTGATCAAACTGACCTGTTATGTATAGATATGTCTATACATACATGTATGTATACATATCAGTCTGTCACTATCTCTCTCTCTCTCTCACACATACATATACATAGTATATCTATTGCTATGTATTTTCAAATAGATATATACCTATCTCTCTCTCTCTCTCTCTACCAAACAACTGGGAATCCCTCTGTGATACTGACAGCCCAGCTATCTGGAATTTTGTAAATATTTCTATGCCCTTTGTTAATACTGATATGATTTATACAGAACTGTATGTTATGTACTGAGCTTCAAGAATGTAACCACAGCATACTCTGCTTTAAGTTAACACCTGAAGCTTATAGAAAAAGTTTTGTGAGCATAGACGCAAGGCAGATGAAAGTGTGTGTGAATATATTGCTGAAATAAGCACTTATCTTCATAGGTGGGTGACTGGATGTCAGGTCACCACTTCTGAAGGGCTGAGAGACCTTTTGGTGAGGGAGCAAGCCCTTTGCCCTTTGCACTTTGCCTGAGGACATGAAAATCTGGTCAGCTGACAGACAATGTACTACTGCAGATGAGTTGGGGAAGAGGGAGACCTATACCCAGCAAGCAGGGCATCACTGCACAGGAAAGGGGCACCCAGTGCTGCTCATGGGTCTAAGGGAACCCATGATGGGCAGCCAGACTGCCACAACAGAGTACTGTAGTAACAGGGGAAGCCACTAGTCCAGGTACACGTCCATGACCAAGGGTTAAATGTTTTAAATGCAACCAGTGGGGCCATGTAGCATATAGATGTCCATGGAAGCATGGTGGGGAACAAAAATTGGGAGACCCAGTAAGTGGGAATGACAAAAAGCCAGCAGTAAGTTGTCTGGAGACAGCAAGGGTACCAAACTACCACAGGAGGTTATATCCCATCTTAGTGAACCGGAAAGAGGCCATTGCTAAGAGAGACACAGCCTCTGACTTAACCATTGTGAAGCCTGCAATGGTAAAGAGGAGCACTACTTGCTTGGGCAGTCTACTCCAGTCAGAGCTTTAGAAGGGCCCCCATTCCAAATACCTTTGGCTAGGGTTCACCTTGACTGGGAGGGTGGAAAGGGAAGCTAGCAAGTAGGTGTGTTTGAGAATATCCCTGCAGATGGCCTGGTAGGGAATGATTTTGATAATACAGTACCCTGTGTGGGGTCTATATTAGATCATCGAAATGGCTCATTATCGAATGCTGTAACTTTGAACTGCAAAACCCAAACCCTAACAATATCAAAACCTCAAAACAGTGAATTTTTTCCCATGGAAAAAAATTTGCTGTTCCAAGAAACACACACACACCACAAGCACACGAAAAAGCAGCAATCCACACACATACACTTAAAAGCTGCATCTAACCCTACACTACACTGCACATACACTACTATCTATCCACTTACCTTAACCCAGACCCTAACCCTAAGGTCCGTCATTATTGCACACTCACCTTACCTGCGCCCTAACCCTAACTCACTTAACCCGCCCCTAACCCCAAATTCTCACCATCGCACACTCACCTCATCCGTGCCCTAACCCTAACTCACTTAACCTGCCCCTAACCCCAAATTCTGTCACTATTATACACTCACCTCACTCGCACCCTAACCCTAACTCACTTAACCTGCCCCTAACCCTAACATCCGTCACAATCACACACTTACCTGACTCATGCCCTAACCCTAACTCACCCAACCCGTGCCCTAACCCGAACGTCCGCACAATCACACACTTACCTTAACCCAACCTGTAACTTTCCACCGCATTGCTGCAAACAGCAAAGCCACAACAGCGGCCAAACAAATTCTTTCCCTAGGAAAGAATTTGGTTTTGTGCAGCTTCGCTGTTTTCAGCATTCGAGATATTGAATTCGATATTAGATCATTCGAAATTCAGCCTTTTGAATGATCTACTATAGACCCCCCCATGTGCATGCAGTTACATGCAGTCAGGCTTGGAGACAAGCATATGGGTCTGGTAGCCTTGGGGAGACCAAGACAGACCACACACTTGCAGCCAGGACTGGTAAGGTGGTTACTTTAGGGAGGGAGCTATCCTGTAGCAGTGAGACTGAAGGTGAGCCACAGCTGATTGTGGGTACTGATGTTCCCTTGGACAGAGTGACTGCAAGGGCACAAGTGAGTAGTAGTACTCCAGCTGACAGTGAGGCACTGCTGTCAGAGAATACCAGACTTACTGTGGAAGGGGAGCTGAAAAGAGTTACAAAGAGAGAGTTGAGACAAGCTCAGCTCTCAGATCCTGCATTACAAGGCCTGAGGGAGGTAGCTAGGGAGGCACCTGATTCTCAAGGGAAGGGGGAATCTGTATACTGGGACAAAGGGTTACTGTATAGAGAGTGGACCCCTGGGGGGGGGGGCTAGAGGGTGAGAGAAAATGCAGCAGTTAGTAGTGCCCAGAGCCTACCATCTGGGACTTTTAAAAAACAAAGAAACCAAATAAACTAGTATAAAAACAGAAAAGAATAAACCACACAGAGAAACTGAGTAAGGTTAGCGCTTTCGTTTACTATTTCAGCAAACTTCTTCAGACAGTGTCTGAAGAAGTTTGCTGAAATAGTAAACGAAAGCGCTAACCTTACTCAGTTTCTCGGTGTGGTAAGTTTGCTGAAATAGTAAACAAAAACGCTAACCTTACTCAGTTTCACGGTGTGGTTTATTCTTATCTGGGACTTTTAGCCATAGCCCATGATATTCCCTTTGCAGGTCATATGGGCATAAAACATACAAAGAGATGTATGATGTAGAACTTTTATTGGCCTGGGATTTCCAGAGATGTAACAGGGTACTGCAGGACCTGTGAGCAGTCCCAAAAGGTAGGCAAGGCACAAGACAAGGTGAAAGCTCCTTTGATGCCTTTGCCTGTGACTGAGGAGCTATTTCAGAAAATAGCTACGGATATTGTGGGGCCTATAAGTACCCTAAGTTCCACAGGGAAAAAGTATATCTTAGCAGTAGTAGATTATGCTACCAGATACCCTGAGGCAGTGGCTCTGTCCTCCACTGAGGCAGAAATGGTGGCAAATGCTTTGTTTGAGATTTTCAGCAGGTTAGGTTTCCCAAAAGAAATACTGACTGACAGATGTGCCAATTTTATGTCAGACCTGCTGGCTTGTCTGTGGAAGCACTGTGGGGTGAAGCACTTAAAGACCACCCCCTACAATCCCCAGACTCAAGTCCATGCTATGGGAATTTGCAGACCAGTTTAAGAGGAAGTGGGACAAATATTTGCCCCATCTGTTGTTTGCTTACAGAGAGGTGCCCCAGGAATCCACAGATTTTTCACCCTTTGAGTTGCTGCATGGACATAGGGTCTGGGGACCTCTAATTTGATTCAAGATGAGTGGGAGGGTGAGTGTGAATCCCACAAGGAGTCTGTTGTGGCATATATATTAAACCTCAGGACAAGGCTCAGGGAACTCATGGGTTTGGCCCAGGAGAACATAGCAGAAGCCCAACAGCAGAAAAAGGTCTGGTATGACAGGAATGCTCTAGCTTGGGAGTATGCTGTAGGGCAGCAGGTAATGATTCTCATTCCTGTCAGACACAACAAGCTGCAGACAGCCTGGGAGGGACCCTACAAGGTGGTAAGGAAAGTCAGTGATGTTAACTACATGGTAGAACTGCTAGGCAGGAGGCAGGCGCACAAACTGTACCATGTTAACATGATGAAACCTTACCATGATAGGGAGGCCCTGGTGCTGAGTATTTGCAGTGGATAGCAGGAGGAGTCTGAGGGATATCTGGTGACTGATCTCCTCAGTGAGGCTTGGACTGACACCTCAGTGGAAGGGGTAATGGGGCAATGTCCCAGCAACTATACCCTACCCAGGTTCGAGAAATCAAGCAGTGTTACAGGAGTTCGGGAACATGTTCACTGGGAAACCAGGGTGCACCCAGCTGGTGCAGCACCATGTGGATACAGGACCCCAAATGCCTATTAAGCAGACCCCTTGTAGACTGCCTAAGAGAGTCAAACAGACTCTGGGGGAGGAGATACAGGAAATGTTGGAACTAGGAGTATTCTAGGAGGAGTCCAGCAGTCCCTGAGCCTCCTCAGTGGTGCTGGTACCAAAGAAGGATGGCAGCACCAGGTTCTGTGTGGACTACAGGAAATTAAATAGTCACATAGAGTCAGATGCTTACCCCATGCCTAGAATAGAGGAAGCCCTAAAGCAACTGGGTGGTGCTAAGTATCTGACAAAGGGTTACTGGCAGGTGCCCTTGACTCCCGGTCCTAGAGAGAGGTCAGCCTTTGTGGTTCCTTTTGGCTTACCTAGATGATATTGCCATCTACAGCCATTCCTGGCAAGAGCACATTCAGCATGTCAGGGAGGTGCTGGGCAGACTACAGTAGGCAGGGTTGACCATTAAGCCCAGCAAATGTGAAGTCTGTATGGCAGAGGTCTCCTACCTGGGACATACAGTGGAGAGTGGTAAGATCAGGCCAGAACCTGCCAAAGTGGAAGCCATTCAGGCATGGCCTGCCCATGTTACCAAAAAGCAGATGAGGGCATTCTTAGGGACAGCAGGGTACTACTGAAAGTTTGTCCCCATTTATAGTACCATAGCTGATACCCTCATAGACCTGACAAGAAACAACAAGACAGATAAGGTAGTGTAGACCCCAACATGTGAGCAGGCATTACAGATGCTTAAAAGAGCTTTTGGAGGACCCCATGTGTTAGCCAGTCCAGATTACAGCAAAGAATTTGTTGTGCAGGTGGATGCTTCAGACCATGGGGTGGGGGCTGTACTTAGCCAGGTTTCCTCAGAGGGAGACGAGCACCCAGTGGTTTGTCTCAGTCATAGGCTCAAATCCAGGGAGGAATGATATGTAGCTGTAGAAAAGGAATGCCAAGCCATAGTGTGGGCACTTCAGAAATGTCAGCCTTATCTGTATGGAAAGAAATTCACTGTAATTACAGACCACAATCCCTTAACATGGGTACATTGAGCCAGCCAGCAAAATGCCCAGTTACTAAGGCGGAGCCTAGGGTTGCAAGCATATGATATGACAATGCAGCATCACAGTGGGGTTAGCAATGACAACGCAGATGGGATCTCAAGACAAGGAATGGGGTAAGGTATTCCCAGATAGGCTCAACCCTCTAAAGCAACGTTTCTCAAGGGTCACTTGAAAAACTAGCTTGAGTTTTTTGGGGGGGTATGTGATACTGCTAGCCCAGCTATCTGGAATTTTGTAAATAATTCTGTGTCCTTTGTGAATCAGATTGATATGATGTTTACAGAACTGTATGTTATGTACTGAGCTTCAAGAATGTAACCACAGCATACTCTGCTGGAACATAGATTAACTTACAAAACTTCAGGAAAATAAGTTGAAATTAAGTGCTTTACGATGTGCTATAAAAGTTAGTTTCAATGCAGAAGCAGACACAATGTCTAGAGCTAGACGTTTTTCTATTGTCTTGAAAGAAATGTAATTACTATGTTTAAAATATAAAATGTTTTAATGCTTTATGACTTCCTAGCAGCTGAACAGTTCTGAGAGATGTGTATTTCTCACACAGAGGTTTTAAACTCTGTTAGTTTCTGTTTAGCCTGGGAACTGAAGTCAGGTGACAAAGAGTGATGTCATCCAAGCTCGCCCAGCAGTAATGTCTAATATTAATTTAAGAACTCTTTCAGAGAGAGCCTGTGCATTTTGTATTTTGTCTCTGACCTGGAAACATCCATCATCAGCACTTCTGCCTGTGTGTTGTATAAGACAGAGGGCACAGTATCACTCTTAGATATAGATAGGAATATAGTAGAGATTAGTTTAGATGTTTTCTGTATTTATTTGAGACTGTTCTTCAATGTTGTTTTAAAATATTTCAAATGATTCTGAACTTTGCAGTTACTGTGTTGTTTGAGTATTGTCTTGTTCTTTTATTATTTATTATTAAATATATTTAAACCTATATTTGTGGCTGATATTTGTGAGACATATTTAAGCTCTTAAAGTACTTGTATATGTATTTGGTGACACTGTACAGGCCACTCCTAAATAGCCTTGCAAGTTTTGGTCACACTTACCATTTGGATAATACTAACATTACAGTAGGATTGGTCACCCTTTGTAAGGGTCTTCTAGTAACTTATAAAGAGAGGTCGGTGGCATTGATAACTACCTTATGGTCTGGGCAAAAGGGGGCATAGTTAGAAAACCTGTGCCAGCCTTCCCCAGGTGTGCGTGTGTGTGTGTGTGTGTGTGTGTGTGTGTGTGTGTGTGTGTGTGTGTGTGTGTGTGTGTGTGTGTGTTTGTATATACATCAAATCTCAAAGTGTATGTGTGCCAGCTACATAGGTAGAGACACGAAGTACTGGTTGGACAGAGAGGGTGCTGGAGATCTTGGCTTGACCTTTCAGCTGAGATATTAATCCTATAGCTGTGCCAGTGGGGAGTCTTATTGGGGATCTGGAGAAACCAGCCCCAGATTGACTGTGATCTCTGTGTGCTACTACTCCCAGAGGGGGGGCCTGTCCCATGGGGTAGTACTACCCAACACTGCAGGTGGTGCAGGGGCAGCAGAGGGGGCACCACCAGGCTGGGCTCCAAACATGCTGAGACCCGGTGCCACGCTGGAGGAGGCAAGGTAGGTGGATCACAAGGAACGAGTCGACCTAGACACTGTGTAGTAAAGTAGTTATAACAATAAGTTATGGTTAGTAATAACCAAACCAATGTTAGTATTAACAGAATGGAACATACCATCTACTAATCCAAATTCAAATTAAGGTATATTGTGTGTAACACAACATTAAGCAATATAACAGTGAGTATGTTAACAGAAAGTCAGTATGAATTAAACCATACAGCCAATAAAACAGTTAGCTTGACAAAATATGTTAATATTAAATCATAATAATAAATAACAATAATAAATTAAAGAAGATAAGGGGTGGGGAGAGAAAAAAACATACCATTAGTTACCTCGCAGGTAATATTACTACACAGAGTACTACTACATACTTCTACAGGTGTGCAGTGCCAGTTGTGAGTACAGTGACTACAATTCTTCTATAGCTGATGTAGCATGTACATACCTCTCAAGCTGTTAGCATGGGGCAGTATGGGCCAAGCACTAAGAATTGCAGGTACACAACTACACAGACCAGGTTCACATACTGTGAACTTACATAACTACCAAGGTGTTCTGTAAATGGATTTAAAAATATATTGTACTCCCATTTATCTGGTAATCATGGAATAGACAGCTTAGGCAGTTGCATTTACATTAAGAAAAATTGTGACAGCTGAGAGGTATGTTTGTGTACATTAAGTAAACTAGACAGTCATCACACCTTAGTTGGCAGGTATGAGAGTAGAACCCAAAAGTTGTGACTGCAGGGGACATCTGCAAATAATGTAACAATTGACTGCAGCAACTTAGAACAGACATGCATTGAATACAGCCCTAATACAAATATTACGACAGATTTACTTAGGAAAACACAATGCTGCTTAACACTTTGTTGGTACTGCTGTTTATTATCTGTGAAGTCTTCACAAAATATCTGCCCATAAAGTGGGCTCCCTCACCCATATACCTTTTTTTCCTGGCATGGGAGGAAAAGCAAACATTATGTGACTGATACTGGCCTGGAGACAGCCTTGAACCGTACTATGAGAAATATATAACTTCCCACTGCTAAGGTGTAGCTGCTGAATACAGAAAACAGCAAGACAACGACAGATAGCTCACCTAGGCTAATGCTACAAACCAACGGTTTGTAGAAACGAAGCTGGATACCACTGTTCGTGACAAAACAATGCTAAATTCCTTTAAAAAGTAAATTTTAATAAATCCACGATTAAAAGTGAATAAAAGTCCCTAGTTCATTTACAAACGATAAGCGCTTTCGAGAAAGTCTTCATCAGATCGTTAAAAAATGGGACAATCAATTTGTTTAAATAAACTTTTTATCAATGGGTTAACCAATGAAAGTCTTGGCTTTCTTGGTATGCCTAATCAATACTCTTTCCTATTCATCCTTTTTTTAGAAAAAATAATCAGGACCTCTAAGAATCGTCTATTTCTGACCCACCTCCATGTTCTTTAAGCACAAATCCATTGCCTTGGTGAATACTGGGTTCTATTGACAAATGGAAAGCCTAATGTGCTTCCTGTTCATACCAAATAGCCAATCATCCTCCAAAGTTTACATGGCCTCTATAAGTTCTTGTGTTATACTTCAGCCAATACTGATTAAGTCGATGCTACCTCCGTGGTTTCACAGAAATAATCATGCACTGACTCGGTTGTTTTACGATTTACATTCTCATTGTAAACTGTATTTCATACAGTTTGAGGCCATCCACACATTCTCCATAAAGATCTCATTGCAAACAGTATGCAATCTAATTCAGCTAAGCACCAAAATTTCACTTTGAAACAAATTCAATTCATTGCGTCAAATTACTTTATTCAAATTAGGTGGAAACATTGGCAAATGGAAATCCTGTTTTTATTTCAAGCGTTCAATCATCATTAAGAGTTCTGTGAGCTCTGACAGAAAGTTTAGTTCATAATTGGATCAATATTAACCTATTCCTGCCATGTATATGGCTTCAGGCAGATTCCATTATTTTAATGCTTAAATCTCATTCAGGCAGGTTCCGTTATTCTGATGCTGTAATCTCAAATATATGAGCTTTTATATCTGTCTGTGTACACCCCATGATAGATCCTAAGTGTATCACTACTGCATGCATGGTTTTTGAAAAAAGTGTCATATTAACATACAATTGTTTTACAGCCTGCATTTACCATGCAACTTAATTCCTTCTACATGCTCTCCATAAAAAAAATTAATGCAAATTCTACGTTTTAAGAATTCGGACTTCACTTAATCCTGAAGTTGGAATACAATTATGGAGACGTCATCTTAAGTAAGGTTATTCAAATCAGCTGAAAATATTAGCGAATAGTGGTCCTATTCTGCTGATACTGAATGCAAGTATCCAATCTTTCCCTAAGGTTATACGGCCTCTGTTGGGACTTCTTGTTTGTACTGTAGCCAATACTGAGCTACGTACATAGCTTTGAATAGGTTGCCATCTGTGGGCTAAGTTGCAAATATTCAATATTTATCTGAGATTATACGGCCACTGATAGGGTTTCTTCTTTGCATTATAGCCAATGCTAAGTTGTGTACATAACTTCAAAAAATTTGCCAAGTGTAAAATAGGCTATTTTACAGATTATATGCTGTCCATATATTTTCTGTTTGTAAGATCTTACTACAAATGTACATTCTGACTTAATTATGTACCTGAACTAAACGATTTCAAACTGATGCCCTGGATCAAACAGGCTGTTATTTTAAATGGATCTCCTATTTTACAATCCATAGGTGGATTTTCCTTCTTTCTTCTATTGATGAATCTAAAATCAGTGATAATGGCACACTATCCCAGGTATTGTCCGCTCTTAAAAGTATTGGATGCCTTATACAATGGTGTCTCTATGTATAATTATTATTCTTTTTATTCTTTGTTGTCAAAGGTGAATTTGTAACAAGATGAGTACAGATGTCATCTAACAATATAAGTAAAAATTCTATCTAGTTATTCCACTTTCCAAAGTTATTTTAATTGTTTTTCTATATATCAAAATTTCAGTCAAATTTCTTTTCAAATTCGGGCGGAGATGTTATTTATCAAAAATGCTTACATGTGTATAATTCCTTTAATGATACTGACAGAAAGCTACATATCTTCCAATACTATTTTGATCTTTTGACATAGTCAAGATTTCATAAAATCCAATTCGGACAGTCCATAAGTGACATAGGAATCCTACGGTTGATGTATGGTATTATCAGCCTATGATAGATTTCCTTTGCAATATTCATTCATTCATGACCTCTCTATGATCTTATCCATCTCTATAATTTGTTGCTTGATCAAATCTTATTAACAACAACATATAAGCTTGTTCTTCACCCAATCAAGTTGGTGTCCTTAAGTTAGGCTGATGTCCAATGAAGGTGAATGCACTTCTATGTCTGTATGATCTTACGACATAGCCAAGCTTTCATAAAATCCAGCTCGGACAGTCCATAGATGTTATAGGGATCATGTGGTTGGTATATAGTATTGTCTGCCTATAATAGGTTTCCTTTGCAATATTCATTCATTTATAATCTTCTTACTCTTTAATTATACCCATTTCTATCATTTGTTGCTTGTTCAAATCTTATTAACAGCACCTTATGAGCTTCTTCTTCACCCAATCAAGTTAAAGTACCTGAATTGGGGTGATATTCAACGAAGGTGCTCTGTATATAATGCACTTCTATATCAGCTTATGGTAGGTCTCCTCATTTTTAGAATGGGTTTCAAAGGTATGACACTATTTAGATGTGGTTGTTGATCTGCTTGTAGATTGATAATCCATTTACAGTGGCGGCTGGTGACTTCAAATCAAAGGGGGGCTGCAGGAGACAGCTGAATGGGTGGGGTCAATGGGAAGGGGTGTGGCCAACTAGAAAGAGGGGGGAACTATGCTCAAAACCACAAAAAAACTAAATACACTGCCGTGGGTGCCAAACCGTCATTATGAGAGTCCAATCAAGACAAAATGAAGTGTAGAAGAATAAAAATATTTCAATGCATTGGCTGCATGACAGCTTACTTAATATCTAGATGAAAACAAAAAGGTTGTGAGGCATGAAAAAATAAATTACTTTTTTAAATACATTAATGGAATGCCAGTCAAAATCAAGTATAAGAAAAGCAAGCAGCACTCAACTCAAACCACTTCTTGCACTGCAGTTCTAATTATAATTTATATTCAGCTTTATTAAAGTACCAAGTAACATGCTGAAAGTAGAAATCTCTGATGCCCCCACTTGTAAAAAATGTTCCTTATCCAAAAAAAGACCTGCTGCCTGACAACTATCTACTTGTTTCATGGGGAAAACATGATCAAAGTAAAAAATGAAAAGCAAACAAGAAATAAGCTCAAGATACATTGCTTAAAAGGATTACTGTACAGGTTATGGACCACACAATTGGCATTCTGTTTAGTTTACGGGTAAAGCCTGCAGAGATGACTGAAAGTCTCCAAATGTAATGAGCTTCTTAAAATAATGTAATCCTGTCCTTTATTACAAATACTGTTATATGCATTTCAATACCCAAGGCTTATACATTATCTAGTTAAGTATTCTCTACATGGTAACAACAGAAAGGCTTTCAATGTTGGCAATTCTTTAACAGTATGCTTATTAAAGCTTACTTGCATCTTACAATCTCAGCCAAACTTAACTGATGGTCATTAAAGTATTGCTACTTAAACACAGAGCAACAGGCACTTTGAGTAATAAGCATAAATCAACAGTACAAAAAATATGACAGAAACCAGACCATTCTGCAAAAATCAAGGACAGATGAAAAGCCACTCTAGTACTTGTGTCTACCTTGGATGGGTGGGATTCTCTGCACATTTACACTGCATAACTACTCCTTGCCTTGCTTCGACACATCCAGAGTCACTACATGGGGGAGTGGGGTGCAACGAGTATGTCACAATTTGAAATGTCTCTGGCTGACTGTGATGACCCTAACACATTTGTCATACCTCTCAACCTCAGAGCAAGAAATCTGGACAAAGCCATACAAAGAAGTGGGACAAAGGCCCAAAAACAAGGACAATTTTTTAAAAATATTGCTCTTATAAACTTAGAAAGATAATAGAATAGGTCTTGCATTAGTATGAATTTTCTGAATGGTATGAAATCTGAAACTCAAATGTCTGTCATTATTTTCTAACTTCAGTCTTTAATGATTTGTCACTAATTTGCCAAAAACACAATTTTATGAAAAATGGACCAAAAATGTGATGCAAAAATATAAAATAGCCACACAATACAGCTGGGAACCTGTCAAAGAAGGGACACTTTAATATTAGTACTGCTAACTTGAGCAGCTGACAAAATAAAAGAATCTACATGCATTTCTGAAATAAAAGTAATCTATAACTATGATTACAGTTATTTCTTAATTGTAAACCCTCCATGTTTTCTTCCAAAATTGCTATTTTGCGGAGGGATTATTAGGGGAAGAGCAACATTTTGAGCCAAAATCAGGGACAGTTGAGAGGTTTGGCTATGCCTAATTCTATAAAGCAATTTGCATGTATGTACCACTCAACCTGTTAATGCAGTAAATCTGGACAAGGCCAAATATATTGGGGGAACATATAAACAGTACTAAAAATTGCTCTTGTATAAACTGAGACAGTTGATAGAACAACAAGTCTTACTTTAGCATGCATTGGTTATGAAGTCTGAAACTCAGTGTGTCATTATTTAGTGACTTAATTCCTAAATGATTTGCCACAAATTTTTTGAGGAACAAACCAAAAATAAGAAGCAAAAATCTATTCATTCTTTGAAAATCTGGACAGTTGAGAGGTATAGTTCAGCTGGGGCTGTCAAAGTTTGCCGCCCTTCCCCCTCACAAAATCATGGTCAAATGGAGCCTCCTCTTGCAGCCATTCCAATGATTCCATTACTTGGCTATTTCACTCCATTTACCATAAACACTAATGTGCATACTGATTTACTTCTATGATGATTTGGACTTCATTTGAAAGTTTTATTTTGCATTTTACAGCACAAACACCAAGCCATCTGCTAAACAAACTTAAGCATTAAAACTTCTCTGCCCTTGAAACTCACATTCATTGAAACAGCATTGAAACCCACATTCAAAGAAAATACATTTTACCAGTGGCAGATAAAGATTAATTCTGGGCTGTTTTCAAATCATAGGCCGCTTGCATATGAAACATACATATGCTCTTTGATACACCTTCCTATTGTTTTGAACATTTTTCCAGTAAACAGTGAAACAAAATGCATGCACCAATAATGACAAAACCGCCCAATTCAGAACATTTCCTTCATCAAAGTCTACTCAAACTTCTACAGTCCACCATTATCAGTAAATATGCACAATTCTACAGTCCACCATTATCAGTAAATATGCACAATCTCTGAAGTAAAAAAGTCATCTAAATAATTCCACATTAAATAAATCTGTAACTAATGAAGAGGTTGCTGCTAGCAAAAACCTTTATATTTCATGGTTTCATCGCAAAATAAAGTGTCTGATGCCCCTGAGGAATAAATTGCCTATATTACATTAAATATGATAAGCTAGTAATACTGCAATAGGAAATGGATGGCAAACAGATAACAGGCTCATAGTTAGTATCAACTTTTTCAGTACAGCAGCATTCACCCCTTGTGGGAGTAGAACCAACAACCTTCTGCATCAAAAGCAAGTACACAACCTGTTGTGCTATTAACATTGCAAGCTGATTTTCCATAAGCAGCACTAAACTTCTCTTCCCCTTCAGCTCTCAGCTCCTTGTAAAATCTATTCAATACTCAACTGCGTCTCAACTTTGCAGCACAAGAAATCTGGAAAAAGCCAAATTTATTGGGGGGGGGGGGTGGGCTCAAAAGGCCAAAAACCAGGGACACATTAAACATTGCTTGTGTAATCTTGGGAAGTTGTAGAAAATGCTGTGTTACCACCATATATTTTACTGCCAAGGTCCCTGTGCAAAAGAGTCAGAGCAACATACCACTATGCCAAATCAGCTGCTTTGTGAAAGAAAAATGCTGTGTTACCACCATACATTTTACTGCCAAGGTCCCTATGCAAAACAGTCAGAGCAACATACCACTACGCCATATCAGCTGCTTTGTTAAAGAGAGGAAGACTGAAACTTAAATGGCTATCATTTAATGAATTAAGTTCTCACCATAGCTGTCAACCTCTTAGCACAAAACACCTGGACAAACCCAGCAATGAGGGAATACAGCCCTCAGACATATTCAGTGAATTCAGTTCTTGCCATAGTTGTCAACCTTAGCACAAAAAACTGGACAAAGCCAATAATGGGGCAATACAGTCCCAAAAATAAGGACAAATTTCAAGTATTCATCTTATAAACTTAGAAAATTGCTAGAATAAAAGGTCGTGTTACTATGTATTTTCTGAAGAATATGAAGTCTGAAATTCAAATGCCTGTCAATTTTATTTAACATTTGTTAATCAGGACAATCTGACTTGGAACAAAAAAACAATTTTCAGCAGAGGCCCAGGAAGAAATAATGCAGACATGTCTTTATAACATGGGAGGACACAAAAGCAAACCCACACAAACACAGGGAGAAGATGCAGACCCCACACAGAAGGCACCCCAGCCAAGAATCAAACCCAAGAACCTGCAGCCATAAAGCAACAATACTACCAATGCACCATCAAATATCAAGCATTGCAACATTTAGAAACCACAGATATTATGAGGAACAGATCAGATCAAATAGGAGGCAAAAATCTGCAATTTTTTTACAAATGGTGGTGGGTAGGGAATTCAGGTCCTTAACACCTGCAGAGAAGGTACAGGGTTCAAGCCTGAGTATCTCTACCAAACGCCATTTGTTCTCTAGCCACCAGTATATAGTAACTGGTGCATTTTACACACACACACAGTCCCTACTTCTGTCTCTTTCTTTCACACAACTACACACACACAGTCCCTTCTTCTGTCTCTTTCTTACACACACACACACACACACACACACACACACACACACACACACAGACACACACACACACACACAGACACACACACACACACACACACACACACAGTCCCTTCTTCTGTCTCTTTCTTTCATACACACACACACACACACACAGTCCCTTCTTCTGTCTCTTTCTTTTTCTCACACACACACACACACACACACACACACACACACACACAGACACAGTCCCTTCTTCTGTTTCTTTCGTTCACAAGTGCGCGCACACACACACGCGCGCACACACAAACACGCGCACACACACACACACACACACACACACACACACACACACACACACACACACACACACACACTCCTACCAGCCCAGCGATCACCAGATCAGCTACTACCCGGCAGCACAGACTCCTACCAGTCCAGCGATCAGCTCTCCTGGACGACCCAATCCAGCGACCACCTACTAAATCCTCCTGCATATGACCTGGCTGATCAGCTACTAAATCCTCCTGCATACGACCCGGCCGCACACACTCCTACCAGCCCAGCAATCAGCTCGCTCTCCTGCACGACCCAATCCAGCGATCACCTACTCCTCCTGCGTACGACCAGGCCGGTACATCCAATCCAGGATTGACCAAGTAAACTCCTGCATGCTGCTGCTACTAAATCCTTTATGCTCCTCCTTCACCAAATGACCGATCAGTACTCCCGCACATGCACTAAATCTCGCAAGTCCTGCGAGAGCAGCTCAGTCCTCTTATTGGCTCTGACTGCGGCTGAAGCAGTCCGGAGCTCCTCTGTGTGGTGCGGTTGTCACCGCACAGAATCCTGGTATCTCACAGCAATGATTGCTGGGTACCTGTTTGTCCCTATCCGGACTGCTGGTAAGGCAGTCATAAATTGTTTGTTTCACGGATATTTTTTTTGTTTTATTTTCTAGGTGGGGGGGCTGCAGTCCAGCAGTCTGATAGGATGAGCCGCCCCTGTCCATTTAGCTTCTCTTAATTCTGTTAGATTTTCAATGTCACCTTTTCTAGGACCAGTGTATACATTTTCAATTGCTTTGTATACAAAAGAATGAGTAATGCGTATACTGATATGTAGGGCCAGGGCATTGTGAAGATCCTTATTCGCAATGTCCCTCTGGTGCCTTTGTATTCGTTTTTTAAACATTTGATTGGTTTTACCCACATAATAGGATGGACAGAGTTTGCATGTGGCTAAATAGACTACATTAGTAGTTGAGCATGTGGCTTTAACACTGAAGGTATAACACCTTTTTGTTCTTGGGTGCTCAAAATAATTGCTATTATCTATTAAATGGCAAATATTACAGTTGCCACACCTAAAGGTGCTCTTCTGACTTATTACTTGATTTTTGTTGAGCCCATTTTTGGTACAAAGCAGCCTTTTTATATTCTTTTTGTTCTTAAAACTGAACTGCGGTTTGTCACCTACTATGCAGTTTAGCTGTGGATCTTGTGTCAAAATAGACCAGAACTGTCTTATAACATTTTGGATCTGATGCCTGTCTGTACTATATGTCAACAACACTCTAGTTTTCTCATTCTCATGTGTTGACTTGCTCCATTCTCTGTTGGTTATAAGTTGCAGATCTTTGTCTTTGTATCCTCTTTCTTTCAGATTCATCTGTAAAAATTGAATTTCTTTTTCACATGTAACTTCTTTATTGCAGCATTTACGAATCCTATTAACCTCATTGTGCATAATGTTTCTTGTTATAAGTCTGGGATGCATGCTACTCTTTAACAAATAATGACTCCTCCAGGTGTTTTTTCTATGAAGCTCAGTATCCAATGTTCTTGTCCCATTACAGATGACATTAACATCTAGGAAATTCACTATTTCTCGAGAATGGTTAGCTGTGAAAGTTAGAAATGCAGTGGTGGAGTCAAGGTATGTCTTAAATTGTAAGAATTGTTTCTCTTCTCCTTTCCACAAGATGAACATATCATCCACAAAACATCCATAATACAAAATATGCCCTTGCCAGGGGTTGTTAGGATGGAGTACATGTTGCATTTCCCACTCAACAAGTACTAAGTTGGACCGTACTATGGGATAAGCGTTACATTATGCAGACCATTACTTTTGCATTCTACAGCGATTAGTTTTACACTTAACTGCAATGACATTAGAACAGACATGTAATGAATAGAGCCCTAACGTAAATATTAAGACAGATTTATTTAGGAAAACACAATGCTACTTAATACTTTATTGGTAGTGCTGTTTATTATCTGTAAAGTCTTCACACAATATCTGCCCATAAAGTGGGCTACCTCACCCATATAACTTTTGTTCCTGGAACTGGAGAAAAAGAGAGCATTAAATAGGCCTGGAGACAGCCTTAAACCATATCATGACTTGAGCAATACATTTATCAGGCCATTACGTTTGCATTCTACAGTTATCACAGTTTTGCACTTGACTGCAGCAACCTTACCGTACACATACAATGCATAGAGCTCTAGTGCAATTATGTTATGACACCACACTCCTGCTGTACACCTTTTTGCTTACTATTATTGGCATTGTTTAATGTTTACTGCAATACAGTTCTTCTTCTTCTTCTTCTTTAGGCTTTTCCCAGTTAGAGGTCACCACAGCAGATCACCTGTCCATTCATGACAGTTGTTATTGTTCATTTATTGCACTACACTTTTAATTGCCATTTATTGTACTACAGTTTGTATTGTTTATTCTTTATTGCAGTACAGTTTTTTATTGTTTATTGCACTACTATACTACATATATATATATATATATATATATATATATATATATCTGTACTTACCACACTCATGGTGCAACCTGGCCAGGCACCCACCATGGGATTGGATGCTGCCAGCCCTCTCAGCTGCAGCTGTTGACAAAGAAGCACACCATTATGCATACCAGTTTTGCACAGGTTCAGCTTGCATATTAGTAAAATACTGGAAGAAATACTTACATATGTCTGGGGCATGCCCAGCCCTCACCTTTTGGACCCAGGTGTCCACAGTTCCCCTCTTTCTACTCTTCAGGTTGTCATAATGGTGATGACACTGTTCACCAGTGTGGGGGATACCAGTAGAACTGGTAAGGTCCCTGGCCAACTGATCCCATGCCTCAGTCTTACATTCTTAGCCCTGGTAATCACCCTGCAGCAGCCTAGGTGCATAACTGCATATCAGGAGCCCAACAAAAATCCTGGACTCCTGCACACCCCATCTCTGCACCTGAAAGTATGCTCCCTCTCAAACACCACCTGGCATACTGTCAGTTAAATAGACTCCAAAGAATGCTGCAGGATTCCCACCTATTTCCCTTAATATAGGGTGTTTTCCCACCCTTACACAGTCATTCACACAGTCACATTCACAGTCAAGAGCTGCATTGCTTAGCATTGCACAAACCAGCTCAGTGAAGCTGAGCATTGTGAAAGCTTGCACAAATAGGGTTTAAGCGAAGCTTAGCAACGCACAAACAGTAGTAGCCGTTAATCCTGTTTAAGCAGTGCTTAACACTGCACAGCTCTGCCAAACGTAAAAGTTATGTTTTCAAATTAGACAAAAACTTAGATTACACTAAACAAATGGTATAGCTGCTAGGGATTTGAACCCAGAACCTACGAAGCTTTAGGCCATCACTCTACCCATTAAGCTACTTGGATAGTCTACAAACTACTGTAACTTCACATACACTACTAAGCTACCACAGTGTATTGCACAAATAGGCTTAAGCAAGCTTAAACAACAGCAGAAATAAATAACTAATTACATTCGTTTTTGATTTTTAGATGTCTGGCAGGTATCTGCTGTCTATGTGTAAGCATCACTTGGCATTGCTGCACTTAGTGCTGAGCTGTGCAAACAGACATTAAAAAATGAAAAAAGAAAAAAAACATAAAAAAACAGATATAATTAGTTACAATTGGTTTCTATTTTTAGATGTCTGGCAGGTGTCTGATATCTATGTGTAAGCACTGTTTGTCATTGTTGCACTCCATGCCACACCGCACAAATGGACATTAAATTAAAAAAAAAAAAAATAATTCCACAAATATTACACATGTAAACACACACTTTTAATTTAGAGCACATTTCAACAGCAGCACAGAACATTACAGGGAGCTTCACTATGTACATAACATCTGTCCAGACTCAACACTTCTGCCTACATGGATTCAGTACCACTTTTACTATGCTCTCCCTTGGCAGAATGCTATGATTAATATGCATGGCGTGCTACCGAGGGGGAAAGTACAGTTTTGTACCTACCATAAATGTAGATGTTCGAGGATCCACATTGCTGCAGTCCTAACTATTGGGTAGTCCGCTGTCCAGTCGGCCCGAATACCAAAGTATATGGCTGACGTCGGTCAGGGCGCATTAGACTGACGTCAGAACGTCAGGGTACTAATGCGCATGACCGACGTCATATCCTCAGTCTTTTCTTGCCCCAGATGTCAGAAGACCCTGAAAAGATAAGGCCAAAAACCAAAAAACTCCCAACATATCTGCACCAAAATATATATATATACAAAATATACAAAATTAGCAGAATATAACCTCACCTACACAACCACCCCTAAACACAGAGGGGAAGGAGGGAGGGTAAATTGGACTGCAGCAATGTGGATCCTCGAACATCTACATTTATGGTAGGTACAAAACTGTACTATGTTCTTCATTCCACATTGCTGCAGTCCTAACTATTGGGTAGAATCCCAAAGCAGAGGTAAGGGAGGCTGGCAAATCATAAGGAAGCAGGAGCTGATAACATGCCTTGCAAAATAGCTGTGGCAAAACCAGCCCTAGACTTAGAGTAGAGAGGAAGGTGGTAATGCTTAGAGAAAGTATGCACTGAACTCCAAGTAGCTGCCTCCAAAATATCCTTAGTTGCCACCCCCCTTAAAAAAGCTGTTGAAGTGGCAGTAGCCCTAGTGGAATGAGGCCTAATCCCAGCTGGAATCTCCTTGCCATGATGGGAATAACAAAATGCAATGCAAAACCCAATCCACCTAGAAATAGTTTGTTTTGACACAGGCTTGCCCTGAGAACTCAAAGCAAAAGAAACAAACAACTGCTGAGACTGCCTAAAATCCTTAGTCCTGCTCAAATAATAACGCAATTGCCTGTGTACATCTAAAGTGTGCAAAATCTTTTCCCCTTTATTTTGGGGATCTGCATAAAACGTAGGCAAATGAATAGTTTGGTTTAAAGCCACACTAGAAACCACTTTAGGCATAAAGGAAGGATTAGTGCGTAATGATACCCTATCCTTATGAAAAATCAAAAGGCTCAACCCCCATAAGGGCCTCTAACCCAGAAACCCTTCCTGCAGAAGTCATGGCCAACAAAAAAGCAGTCTTCCATGACAAGTATTTCAGTTCAGCAGTAGCTGCAGGCTCAAAAGGTTGTAGAGTAAGTTTCTCCAACACAAAATTGAGATCCCAAGCAGGAGTAGGAGCTCTACGACTATGTCTTATATTCTTTGCCCCTCTAAGAAATTGCTTGAACAAAGGATGTGAAAACAATGGTGGGTCACAATCATAGTGAGCTGAAATGGCTGCAGCATGAATCTTAATGGAAGAGAAAGACAAACCTTTGTCCAATAACTCAGTAAGATATTGAAGAGCCACACTCAAATTAGGCTCGAAATCTCCAAATTCTTTGCTGCAGTCCAAAATAAAAATCTCTTCCATTTTTCTTCGTACACTTTCCTTGTACTAGGTCTTCTGGCTTCCATAATCACATTTAAAACTTGTTGAGGAAGTTGAGACCTGCTGTCTTTCAAAACAGAATATGCCAGGCTGTTAGATGAAGAGAGTGAAGCTTGACATTGAGCAGACGACCGTCCTTCTGAGACAACAGATGTGGAATCAAGGGTAAAGGCCATGGAGGCTTCTTTACCAGACTCCTCAGTAATGGGTACCAGTGCTGCGAGGCCAATCTGGAGCTATTAAAATCATCCTTGGCTTGTCTTGTCTGACTTTTAGAAGCACCTTTGGAAGAAGAGGCAGAGGTGGAAAGCATACACATGAAGATTTTTCCAACTGAAAGAAAGAGCATCCACTTTCCAAGCTGTGTGATGAAACCTCTCTGTGCAAAACTTTGGCAGCTGGTGGTTTAGTGGAGAAGCGAACAGATCTATGTCTGGAGTTCCCCAGGACACTGTCAACTTTTGAAATACATGAAGATCCAGTTTCCACTCGTGGGGATCCATGATTTGTCTGCTTAACACATCTGCTAAGGAGTTCTGTGCTCGGCAGAAACCTTGCCTGAAGAGTTAGTTGCAAGCTTAGCGCAGTCTCCCATAAAATCATTGCTTGCCTGCACAATGGGTAAGAATGTGTTCCCCCTTGTTTGTTGATATACCACATGACAGTTGTGTTGTCTGTTAGAATCAACACCTGCCCTGGAAGAAGTAACTCCTTGAAAGCCATTAATGCAAACTGGACTGCTAACATCTCCTTCATGTTGATATGTAGATGCTGTAGTCTGGCAGGCCACTTGTCTTGTATCCATTTTCCATTTAGATGAGCTCCCCAAGCAATGTCTGAGGCATCTGTCGTCAGAATTTGACTCGCCTCTGGCCGGGTCACAGAGAGTCCCTTGTTTAGGTGACATTCCTGAGCCCACCACAAAAATTCCTTCTGAATGCAAGGTATTATTTGAATGACAGTGTCCAAATCCTGGCAGTGCTGTGTCCATACATTTTGAGATACCATTGTAGCTTCCTCATATGCAGTTTGGCATTGGGAAGCACCAGAATACAAGATGCCATGAACCCTAAGGCTTGAAGGACTGTCCTTGCAGTCAGCCCGGACTGAAGAGATAGTTGATGGAAGTAACTGGAAAGATTCTTTTGTTTGTCCGGGGTTAAAAGGCCATCTGGGCTGCTGTATTCAGTCTCACGCCCAGAAAGCACATGTCTTGAGAGGGTACTAGACTGGACTTTATTTCGTTCACAGAATACCCTAGGCATCTTAGCACTGCTATGACATATTCCAAATGCTGTAGAAGGTCTTCCTTTTCTTGAGCCAGTATCAGGCAATCGTCCAAGTAAGGATAGATTTGAATTCCTTTTAGCCTGAAGTAAGCTATCACTGGAGCCAGAACCTTTGTGAATACTCTGGGCAGTAGATAAGCCAAAGGGCAATGCAGAGAACTGATAATGAGAATTTCCAGCTCGAAACGCAGATACTTTCTGCAACTTAGTCTTATAGGCACATGAAGGTAAGCTTCCTTGAGATCTAAAGTTACCATCCAGTGATCCTTGCCCAGCAGAGGTAAAAGCTGTTGTAACGTCAACATTTTGAACTTGGGAATGTCCAGATAAGTGTTGAGGATAGATAAATCCAAAATTGGTCTCCACGTGTTCCCCTTCTTCGGTACTAGGAACAGGCGAGAATAAAATCCTAGGCCCCTTTCTGGCACAGGAACCGGCTGAATGGCCCCTATTTGGAGTAACTGAAAAATTTGCTTGTGAGCCTCTTGTCTTTGTAGAGGAGGAATATCTGGCATGCCTTTGAAAGGAGGCAAGGTATGGAAATAAAACCTGTAACCGTGGTGAATGATATCCAGAACCCATTTGTCTTGGGTAATTAAATCCCAATTTTCTTTGAAAAGAGACAGTCTTCCTCCTAGAGGTGCCGCCAGGCGAGAAGGTACTGGCAGCTGAAAAGGCAGGTCATTGGGTCTGCTTACGAAAGGACTGACCCCTGCCCTCACCAGAAGTCTGAGCAGGTGAACTCCCTGTCCTAGGCCTAAAAGCACCTAGAGCTCTGCCCCTACCACGTCTAGACCTACCCCTAGACTGGGAATCATAAGCAGGATAAGTCCATCCCTTAGCAGGCCAATTTCTACTAAACTTTGGAGGCTGCACCTGCAAAAAATCCTTAACAGTTTGCATAGACTTAGCCTTGTCCTCCATCTTCTTTAAAACTGCTTCCACAGGCGAACCAAACAACACATCAGACTGTAAAGGAGCATCCAAAATCCTTGTCTTAACATGCTCAGCTAAGTTCTGATCTCTCAACCAGGCATGCCTACGAAGAACAGAACCAGTGGCAGCCACCCTGGAGGAGGCCTGCACAGCATCAAAACCACATTGCAAGGAATGTTTACCCACTTGTTCAGACACATGAACTAAATCCTGCAACTCTTTACACTCAATACCTTCCGCCAGAGCATCCACCTTAGATTTCAACTGTGAAAGAAGATAATTCTGATATTTTAACATGTGAAACTGACAATTCAACGCCCTCATGGCTAAAGTGGAAGAAGTATACACTTTCTTTCCCCATCTATCCAAAGCCCTTGCCTCTTTATCAGGAGGGACAGGATTTTTTAACAACTGAGGCCTTCACACCTTTAGGCCCCTGAGAGACAGTTTCGGGTCTGCCCTAGGACTCTTAAAAGATACTTATGAGCTTCAGGCACCCTATAATACCTATCCGGTTTAACTGGGGCAGGAGGCAAAGAATCCGGATTCAGGGAAGCCTCTGCAAAAACATCTTCCACCACATTCAAAACAGGAGGTATAGCCAAAGGCCTGTGCTGGGGTAAAAACAAGAATTCCCTAAGCCTTTTCCTGGAATCAGAGAAATCTTGACCTTCCCATTTAAAATGCTCCCTCATGGAATGCAGAGTCTCTGAAAATGAAAAATCCTCAGGAGGGGAAGCTGAAGGAGTAGAATCATCCACATCAGAATCAGAATAAGGAGGGTACTCCTGCAAGTCTTCAGCCGAAGACTCAGAAGCCTCCGAGCATTGCTCAAAACTCTCAAACTCAGATTCCACCCTAGGCCTCTTATCAGGAGGGGGCATAGAACCCCTTATCATAGTAATCAAATCCTCTGCCATTTTAAGCATATGTTTCTTAGGCAAAGACCCTGAAGTACTAGGAGAAACCCCCACTGTAGCAAAACTCGGCCTGCCCCTCAAAGAAGCCTTGGAAACAGAAGGGGAGGCTCTGACCACCTTAGGAAGAGAGGGAAGAACAGCCACCTGAGAAGCCCCCTCAGCCTGGCCTACTTCCTGAGAGGATACATCCTGTAACAGTAAAGTCTCTCCCTGAGACTCCAAAGAAACACCTGGCAAAACCTCCGGCTCCACTGAGCCCTCTAAAGAACCGACTTCTGGGACTGTCGGTTCCTCCACTCTAGGCTTTGCTGTTTTGTCCTTGCGTTTTTTTTTTGCCGAAGCCGGCGTCGGAACATCCGACGGCATTTTATAATTACAACGCTTCCCAAACACTAACCTGGCACAGTCTAACCTTCTCTTAATAGTGCGTTTGTTAAATCTAGCACAAGAGCGGCATCCAACAACGTCGTGCTCAGGCCCTAAACAAGGTATACACAAAGTATGGTAATCCCTATGAGGTATCTGTTTCCCACAAGAAATACAGTTATTCACTTTTTCTGACATCCGGTTAAATACTGAGGCAAGAAAAAACCAAAATATTCCCCAACGGGGTACTTAGCCAACTTTGATTCGGTCTGAAACTCTGGCTTCAGAAACTTTCAGAACGCCAACCTGCAATCGCAAAATTGCTTCTGCATCGGACCATGCGGCAAAAAAGACTGAGGATATGACGTCGGTCATGCGCATTAGTACCCTGACGTTCTGACGTCAGTCTAATGCGCCCTGACCGACGTCAGCCATATACTTTGGTATTCGGGCCGACTGGACAGCGGACTACCCAATAGTTAGGACTGCAGCAATGTGGAATGAAGAACATCTGTGGCCATGTACATGGATACATTCCGTTTCCGTGTAGGCTCTACCCTCAACTCCCATGTCAAACACTTTGCCCATTCACCTCACAATCTAGCTATAATCAACTATATGCAAAAGGAATAAAACAAAAGAGAACATTTTGTTATTTCACTACAGACAGTTTGTTGTGTTAAGTGTTTTATGTCTAATTGTTTTCGGTTTTCCCATGTACTTAAGACTTCTGTCCCCATGTCTCTTGTAATTGGTCAGATATAGCTATGTCATCATATGGCAAATGAAATGCTGCACTTAGTGATGAGTGCAGAAGGCTGGTATAAAAGAAAAGAGAAAAAAATTAGGTATATAGGAATAGCTTCAAATTGCAAGGAAGTGGTAAATGGACTGGAATCTCGAACAAAGAAGTCAGCTGCAAGCATAAAAACAGTAAGGTAAATGTTGAGCTTTAATCACAGAGATAAGTAATCAAAATCATAACAAGTAATCCTCAAAAATAAAACAATCATGTTAAAAATATGTCCATGTGATTTGTATGTCGTATACAACAGGCCGCATGTAATTGTTTATCACCTGTACTGCTTCATTGCATTAAAATATTGTATTATATTGTAAAATACATTGTAGGTATTATGGAATCATGTGCATGTCATTTTTCACAAAAACAGAATTTCAGGCATGCAAGCTTTTATCTTTTAAACACACCTACAGGCAGACTGACTGACTAATACGTGTGCAATGATCCTGAAAAAAGAATTTTAGTATAAGAGTATGTATTTATATTCAAATATGACTTGCTTATATTGTAGTTGCATAAAAATGATTGAGGATGTAGCTTGCTAGTTTGCTTGTGTATTCATTCACTGACTACTGTATCAATGTATGTTTTTTCCCTTTGGTTTAAGTCTTCTCCCTCTGAGACTGTGCCATCCCAGAGAAAGAAGTTATGTTTTTATTTTTAACATTATTGATTTTTCTCCGAGTGACATGAAAGTGAGCACAATAAAGTCAAGGGTATATGGAGTGCTTGTTTTCCTGAAAAAACGTTTCAGCCAAAGTAGCTGCTGTGTGCTTTTGCACTAAGCTCTTTCTACTTCAAGTACTGATGAAGACATTCTTTATGTTCTTGAGCAGTTAGTTTTGTGCATTTGGAAATGTGTCTCATTCTACATTGAACTGTAATGTAGGGGAGACATATTTTGTGTGTGTGTGTGTGTGTGTGTGTGTGTGTGTGTGTGTGTGTGTGTGTGTGTGTGTGTGCCATATGACTGAAATAAGCTGTAAATCATCCTGAATGAATGACCTTTGGCTGCACTGGCCAAAGGCTGAGTAGTATACAGCAATGACAATACACAAAGCAAATAACACTCCATTTGGAAAGAGTATGCGTGGTAACAGCCAAGTTCTTCCTACTCAGGAAAAAATAAGGCAAATAAATCATAGTTTCATAGGTAGCTACTAGGCAACCAATCATCAGATCATTTTCAGCCTAGCCCAAAACAGCCAACATCAAGAGTTACACCCTGTCACAAGAAGGGACACAGTATAGGTCTAGGAAGAGTTTGTTAGTGCTCATTCAATTTTTGACCAATATTTTTGTTTTAGTTCCCTGTGCCCCTCATCTGACCATCAGCTGCCCTGCACCTTTTCTTATGGCTCAAACCTGCCCCTCCAGTGTTACCTTGACAAGCGGAGGTGGACTAGGAAGTGCAGTTTACACCAGTATTATCACCCCGATGAGGTCACTGCTGGTGGACTCAGGAACTTGGAGCTGACAAGTGATAACAAAGACAAACTGCTTGATCAGGTGTCAGTATCTCATCTGGAGGCTGGACAGCCAATTAAGCATGATCTTTGAGAACATGACCACCTTGGATTCTACAGAAGTCATTCCTTCTAGACCCACTCATTCATGCAGCCCAGCCAATTTTTCTGAGTCCCAGCCTTCAGCTGGGGTCAGTGAGAGATCTGCCTTACTTTATCCAGCAAACACTGCACCCCCAAGGTAGGCATGCTTATCCACCCTACTGTTTCATCAGGCACCTAAGCTATTAATCAAATTTGGGTCAACCAGGCCATTGTGAGGGCATTACCTTCTATGCCACTGGACTGGTGCAATTAGCCTACATTCTTTAAGTCAGGCAGTCTTCTGGGACATAGTGTCAGCTGATGGTGCATAGCTATTGTGTGACAGGTTATCTCTTTGGTGGACTATGCCCCTGGAAAGAAAGCATGACATGAATAAACTGGCATACCAACAACTCAGAAACTATTCTGAAGATAAAATGGCAGCTTGCTCTAAAGGGAAAAAAAAGCTTTCTACAAACAGCCAATGTTCTGAGATTTGAAAGGTAGTTGTAACAGTCAGAAAGAAGATGATCTTCCAGGAAGTAATCTCACCACAGTAAATCATTTCAAAACTTTCCCCATCTTTATGTGACCTATAACCTGCACAATTCAACTGAAAAACAAATCTATTAGGGGAAGAAATATAAAAAATAAAATATAAATAAAAAATGTACAATAAGCTGGTTGCATAAGTGTGCACACCCTTAAACTAATACTTTGTTGAAACACCTTTTGATTTAATTACAGCATTCAGTCTTCTTGGGTAGGAGTCTATCAGCATGGCACATCTTGACTTGGCAATATTTGCCCACTCTTCCTTGCAAAAGCACTCCAAATCTGTTAGATTGTGAGGGCATCTCTTGTGCACTGCCCTCTTCAGGTCACTCCACAAATTTTCTATTGAATTTAGGTCTGGGTTCTGGCTGGGCCATTCCAAAACTTTAATTTTCTTCTGGTGAAACCATTCTTTTGTTGATTTGGATGTATGCTTGGGGTCATTGTCATGTTGAAAGGTGAAATTCCTCTTCATCTTCAGGTTTCTAGCAAATGCCTGAAGGTTTTGCACCAAAAGTGACTGGTATATGGAACTGTTCATAATTCCCTCTACCTTGACTACAGCCCCAGTTCCCATTGAAGAAAAGCAACCCCAAAGCATGATATTGCCACCACCATGCTTCACCATAGGGATGATTTTCTTTTGGTGATGCAAAGTGTTATTTTGCGCCAAACGTACCTTTTGGAATTGTAGCCAAAAAGTTCAACCTTGGTCTCACCAGACCCTAACATATTTTCCCACATGCTTTTGGGAGACTTGATGTATTGTTTTGCAAATTTTAGCTGGGCCTGGATGTTTTTCTGTTTAAGAAAAGGCTTCCGTCTTGCAACCCTAACCCATAGTCCAGACCTATGGAGAATACAGGAGATTGTTGTCACATGTAGTACACAACCAGTACTTGCCAGAAATTCCTGCAGCTCCTTCAGTGTTGCTGTAGGTCTCTTGGCAGCATCCCTGACCAGTTTTTGTCTTGTCTTTTCATCAGTTTTGGATGGACATCCAATTCTTAACAACATCACTGTTGTCCCATATTTTCTCCACTTTTTGATGTCTTCACTGTGTTCCATGGCATATCCAATGCTGTGGAAATGTTTTTGTACCCTTCTCCTGCCTGATACCTTTCAACAATTAGATCCCCTTGATCTTTTGTAAGCTCTCTGTGAACCATGGCTTATGCAGGCAACTGAGCAAAAGTGAGGAAAATCCTACTAGGACAGCTGAACTTTACTTGGGGTTAATCGGAGTCTCTTTAATTGATGGCAGGTGTGTACCCAAGAAGACTGAATGCTGTAATTAAATCAAAAGGTGCTTCAACAAAGTATTAGTTTAAGGGTGTACACACTAATGCAACCAGCTTATTGTATGTCTTTTATTTTTTATATTTTTTCCCCTAACAGATGTTTGTTTTTCAATTGAATTGTACAGGTTATAGGTCAAATTAAAGGTGGGAAACGTTTTGAAATGATTTATTCTGGTCTCATTTTTTATATCACAAAAACCTGGCATTTTAACAGGGCTATGTACACTTTTTATATCCATTGTATATCTATAAGTAAGAAGCTCAAATTACAAGGAGGCGGCAGTTATTTTTCTTTTTTTTGTTTTACTGGGAGGCAAACTTAAACAATGAGTGAGAAGGTCACTGAAAAACCAATCAGTAAAAACAAAATAAAAACTCCAACAAAGCTAGAACTTCCATTGAGTGACCTCCCAAACCTCTTGTATCAGAGGCACGTGTTCATAAGGATCATTTGCATATATCCCATGTGCCTCTGATACAAGAGGTTTGCGAGGTCACTCAGTGGAAGTTGTAGCTTTGCTGGATTTTTCATTTTGTTTTTACTGGGAGGCAAAGATGGAGATCCCCATTCAGGAGCTGCCTACCAGCCAGTTTTGTGGCATATGCTTGCTTCTCAACATCTTAGCACAAGAATTTTGGAAAAAGCCAAAATGGGGTAGGGGGCAAAGAACCAATATCAGGCACATATTTTAAATGTTGCTCTTATAAACTCAAAAAGTTGACAGAATAACATGTTTTGCATTACCATATCTTTTCTGAATGATATGAAGTCTGAAACTCAAAATGTTTTTCTTATTTAGGGACTTCAGTTCTCAATGATTTGCCTGAAACACAAAAATTCTATGAAGGGACAGACCAAAAATATGAGGCAAACATCTGGACAGTTGAGAGGTAGTTCCACAGATATTGTTACTTAAGGTTATGACACAGTGAGATATTAGAGGCATGCACTCTGACCAAGAAACAACTGATGTCAATTTCAAATAGATGCTAAAAGTAGATCATAATTACTTCCATGTGTACTGTGAGATATAGGGATATATCTCCATCTAAATACAAGATGTCTTCCACATGATGGCGTACTTAGTAAAGTCTTCCTGGTAGCCAGCAGTACCTCTAAAATATGAGCCCATACCTATCAAATGTCCAGATTTTCTCAAAATGTCCAGATTTTGCCTCATGATTTTGTCTGTTCCTCATAACAGTGGATTGAGGTCAGAAATAATGACATAAATGTGCATTTCTGACTCATATCCTTCAAAAAATACATACTGATGCAAAACCTGTTATTTTAGCAAATTACTGAGAATGCAAATTTTTACTTAATGCATCTATGGTGCTGTTTGATTCCCCCACAATACTGTGAATCATTATTATTTATTTACATTTTGCTTACACTGTCTTACAAGCAATTTATTTTGTATTACATTTCAGTATCTTAGCAAAATTTTCATCATACCGAGCTAATGCTTTACATTTTTATAACTTCAATTTGTACTGGACTATATTCATCTTAGGAGCTCAGAATTTACACCAAAAGACATGGGGCATCATGTAAGAGAATCTGTACCATGACCTCTACTCACCTACACAAAAGACTTCCTTTGGCAGAATCTGTTAGGTAATCTGTTGGAAAAAATAGAAAGCCCATCCCTATGTTTGTGGGATATATGCACCAATCAAGGGAGAGCATTCTCTGTTAGTAGGGGTAAGGATCTGAAATAAATGAGCAGCAGATCCTAAATGAAATAATGATAGCAGCCACTAAAAATGCCCTATTCATTAGTGTGCTCTCATACAGAGGCATGCAATGAAACTGAAGACAGAGGCCACCACCATAACCATAAGACACAGTAGAATATGAAAATGTGTGAGAAAGTGTCAGCCATATGTAACAATGCTATCCAAATCCCCAAAGGCAACAGAAGCATGTAAGAATGGGGAACTGTAATCTATAATATGGTATAATGGACATGTTTAATGAAGTGAGCAAGCTCTGAGATGGCAAAAAATCCTTCCCCCCTCTTCTTCATTATAAAAAAGAGGCATGACTAGAGCCCAATTCCTTGCCCCAAGGATAGTATAGACTGTGCTTTGTTTCTGAGAAATAGAGGCTGGGACTACACCAATTTCTCTGAACAGACTGATCATCCAGAAGACCTCTAATGGAGGCATGCCAAGTAACTCTTAAGATGTGGCCTTTTCTGATCATGACTTGTAATGAATTATTATTATTCAGGCTGGGCACAGCAGAACAGCCTTCTAGTCTTCACCCTCTATTTATACATGCAATTGCTATAAGGACAATGGTTAATCTCCGGGCCCTAACAGTTTTCTATTTCTTAACTGTAACTTTTGTTTAGCTCTAATCATTAAATTGTATGTAACATTTCTCTCACTGCAGTCATATCCATATTTAATATGTATGTCAGGTGAACAATGTATGTAATATGTACTTAACATCTCTCACTATAGACAAATTGGTTGTTAAAAGTAGATAGTGCTTAATCATCTAAACATTGATAGCTTCCAAAATGTATACAGAGTGACCAGTAAATATACCTAACATTCTGTCTTGGTTAGTGTCTGAATAGGGCCCACAGTCCAGCCTGCCTACCTGGTTAACAAATAGGTAAATGAAAATAGGATGTTGGTGGCAGCCCCTGCAAAGACTGCCTCTTAACAGAAACCAGGAGGAGATAGATGGTGCAATGCTACCTGACGTTTAGCAATCTCTTCTGTTTGCAAGAAGGCATTCTCATCTTGGAAGATGGAATGGTCTAGATCAGGGGTGGGCAAACTTTTTGATTTGTGGGCCACATTGAGTTCTAACATTTGACAAAGGGGCCGGAACAGGAGCAGATAGATGGCATGCTTTGAAAACATCACCTCATTGGGGGAAAATACACATCTTGGGATATGAAGAAAACATGTCCCCCCTGCAGCCATTCCAATGTCCCATTACCTGGCTATTTCATCCCATTTACCATACACACCAATGTGTGTATACTGCTTTACTTCTACAATGACTTGGATTTTATATTTACACTTTATTGCGCAATGCACAAACACCAATAGATCTCTGTTAAACAAAGCAAAACTGTCTCACAATGAAAATAGAGTTGGCATTAAAACTTCTCTACATTCATTAAAATAGCATTGAAATCTACACCACATCCAAAGAAAATGCATCTGGCCAATGGTGGATAAAGATTACCTTTGTGCTGTTTTCAAATCATTATCCCCTTGCACACAACAAGAAAGATATATGTGTTCTTTGTTACACCTTCCTGACTTTAGTAAATTATATTCCTTGTATAATACAGCACACTTGTTATACAGAGAGAGCACATTTTAAATTTATTGTTTGAACATTTTTTTCAGTAGGCAATAAAACAAAATGCATGAATCAGCAATGACAAAACTGCCCAATTCAGAACATTTCCATCATAAAAGTCTACTTAATTATTAACATGGTTGCCACCTTTGTCTCATCCACACAGAATCTTGTCAGCTTTCATAATTCACTTTCTCTCTCCAATCGCTCACACACACACACTCTTCACAATTCAAACCTGCATTCACTCACTTTCTCTCTCCGATCGCTCACACACACACACACACTTCACCTTTCAAACCTGCATTCATTCACTTTCTCTCTCCGATCGCTCACACACACACACACACACACACACACACACACACACACACACACACACACACTTCACCTTTCAAACCTGCATTCACTCACTTTCTCTCTCCAATCGTTCACACACACACACTCTTCACAATTCAAACCTGCATTCACTCACTTTCTCTCTCCGATCGCTCACACACACACACACACACACACACACACACACACACACTTCACCTTTCAAACCTGCATTCACTCACTTTCTCTCTCCGATCATTCACACACACACTCACACACACACACACACACACACACTTCACCTTTCAAACCTGCATTCAGTGATTCACTCACTTTCTCTTTCCTATCGCGCACACACACACACACACACACACACACACACACACACACACACACACACACACACACACACACACACACACTCTCTCTCTTACCCTGAGTAGTGCTCGGCGTCTTCTGTTCAATCCATCCTCATGTTGCTGCTGCTGCCATTAATCCTGGGCCCGGCTCCATTTCAGGGCTCGCTGTATCCCCCAGCCTGCTAACACCATTAATCCCAGCTCCGTGAGCTCGCTATATCCCTGGCCCCTTTTCTGCTGCCATGAATCCGTTTCAGGGCTCGCTGAGTCAGCCTCTTCTGTTCCACATGTTGCCTTCCTGCTGACTGTTAACTTAACCGCCAGCCAGCCGGAAATGATGATGCGAGCTCCTTGAGCTCAATTCCAACTGGCTGGTAGCCTGACGGTGCTGACGTCATCGTGCATGTGATGACGTCAGCCCCGACAGCGCAAAAATTTTTAAAAAATTATTCAAATTTATTAAATTTTTTCAAGTTTGGTGGGCCGAATCAAAACGTTTAACGGGCCGCATGTGGCCCTCGGGCTGTAGTTTGCCCATGCCTGGTCTAGATGATGACAAAGAGGAACCTGGGGAGTACACACACTATCAATAATTAGGGTGTATAACATTTCATCAAACTGTTATATTATCAAATTGGTTATCATCAAACATATAATCTTCAAAACTTAGAGCAGTGACACTCAAAAAAAAATAAATCCTGCTTTCCCAGGGGGCAAGCTTTTCTGCACCCATCCCCTACTAATTACATATCTCAACTCAGAAGTCACACTACAGTGGGGAAAAGAAAAATTTCCCAACCTAGCTGTACTATGACCTCTCTCAAAAATATTGATACGGCTCAATCAGCTAAGCCGGCTTTGTCAGTATTCACTGTTAAAAAATAAATAACTCAATCAAATCAGCATAACCTCAATAACTGATAATATCTTTCAATGTATGAAGCTCCTCTGTTAGCCTCTGAAGGGACTCACTAATGACTTCCTCTCCCCAACCCCAAAAAAGGGATTCTAGGTAGTCTGATGAAACTCCTCCAGAAAGGAGGCTGGGAGCATCAGTTATGCCATATTGTACAATGTGCAAAAAAGTGTTGTTGGCTGCTGCTCCGCCACTTCATCAGCTTAGTCAAAGGTATGGAAAGCTTTATGGACTCTCAATAAAAAACCTTCTCCAGAACTTCTGTGATCCCACAATTCTTCATCACGTAAATTTTCTCCAATGTCTGATTCAATATGAGGAACAGAAATTGGAAAGCCAACAGTTGGAGACATGCAAGTAACTGTCACCCTCCTTCATGAAACCCTCAAGTTCTACAACCCAACAAGTTACCACTAAATTAGTGCCTGCGTTATCCTCCACCAACTTCTCTTCTGGCCTCTAAACCAAGGGCCTAAAGCAGACAATCTCCTCTACAATGTTTTAATCACCTCCCAAATCTGTATCTCTTGCTAATAACCAGTGTCAGAAAGAGTCATCACAATCCCTTAACAAAATAACTTCCAAAATGTATGAAACTCAGAGAGGAAGCCTACAGCAGAAGAAAGCCCACTTCATTCACAATAGACAAGCATCCATTTTAGTAGACAAAACTACTTTTAGAAAAAAAATAAACTCCATCACAGGCAGGATTTCCCAATGAACCAGCTCTATAAACTTACTTCTCACCTCTAAGTATATTGCCATTCTTGATAATTTCATAGTGGAATCTGGTACTCCATTCCAAAAATCCTCAGCTGCATACCTCAGTCTATACCATATACATCCTCTAAACTATATTAGAATCAATTCAAATTTTACTTCAGACATTCAAGATGGCTGCACATTGAGTAACAGCTTAACTCTAGCTCTCCCAGTGTGAAAACAGAAACTCAACAGAGAAAACCAGTAGACTTTTGTGTTTGTGGGTAAATTTCAGTAACTAGCTAGAAAGTGCACTGCCTGCATACCAGGAAAAATTAAATACAGAGCACCTGGAAAAAATCAATTACAAAAAGTGAGGAAGAAACACTGACTGGGAAATGTTTTGCAGCTGTTTAGCAAAAAGCAATGAAACCTCTACACATGACTTCCTGTAACCTACAGGAAGATATAAAACAACTGCACACAGATTTGGTTAAAATAAATAAAACACTGATGGAGTATATCAACACAAACAAAAAAATGGAAGAGCTTAGGAGGTGATAAACCTGCAAAAATAAGAGGTAGGAATAAAAAAAAGTCTGGCTGAATATAAGACTGCTGAGGAAGAGATGTTTCAAAAAAGCACATAGGGAAAACCTGAGATTTTCAGCTATACCAGAGAAGCTGTTAGGAACAGACTGCATTAACTTCATGAAAGCACAAATAAGCAACTGGACTGGAATTCCATGGTAACTGTTACTTGAAAGGGAACATTGTGTATATGCCCCAAACTTGACTATGAGAAAGGAACCCAGACCTTTAATAGTAAAGATGAAATCCTACTAGTGGATGGAATTTATTTTGACAAAACTGTGGCAGGAGGACAAAATACTAAAAGTGGGAGACAGCAGAATGTTTGTGGACAATGATTACTCATTGTACACCAGGCAGAAGAGGACTAAATTCATTCCACTATTCAGGATATGTCGATTTGCACGTGAGATTTTCAAACTGCTCTACTCAGCTGTATTTAAGGTATTCTTCCCTGGATGGACAAAATCATTTTTGATGAAGTACATGCTAAGGAGGAAATACAGATGTTTGTCCAACAAAAAGTGAGCTGTGAAATAGAAGTAGATTCTGCTTCTTGTTCTTCTGGTAATAAAGACCACAGTGAGACTGTACCTGTGAAATCTTTTCTACTATTTCAATGTCAAATGTTGGAGACAAGGAAGGTAGCACAAGACTTGACTAGAAGACTCAAGAGTACCTTGGAAATGAAGCAGAGACAGGATTTGGGAGATGGAGAGGAACAGTAATAAAATTAGTAACTTAATGTGGGATTATATTTGTGAAATATGACAGAACAAGAAAATCTGGAAATATTGGACTTTTTCAGAAATTGTTGGATTTGTGGGGTATTCTAAAGTATATGCCCTACTTCATGTTGTTAATGTTTAGAAAAATCCTTTGGGGAGGGGAAGAGAGGGGAGAAAGTTAACTGTAAGTAAAGAAAACTTTTTTCTTAATAGTAATATTTTTGTGGTGTATGGTTTTCTTTGCATGCTATAACATATTTTTGTGGTGTATGGTTTTCTTTGCATGCTATAACATAAAGTTTTCTCAGTTATTTTTAAGTGTAATGATGATTGTAAATAGGTGCTGCTTTTCTTTCCCCTTTTTTCTCCATTCTCTCTTTCTTCTTGTTCAGTTTTAAGAAATGTAGGCACTGCAATGTAAAAAAGCCTAGTTAAAAGAGCATGACAAAAGAAAAAAATAATGTGCCTTTTCTCATTCTTGCATGGAAGAATGACTAGATTAAGGACCTTATATTAATTTAGTAACAAGTTTTAAGACAAAGCAAGTAAATGAAAAATAATATTGAATATTATGTGGCTTTTTTCTAGCAAATGAATGCATGTATGCTTAGTAGCAGTTCTGGCCATCATGTCTCCATAGAAACAATCTGATAAAGAGAAATTGACTGTCTGGTTTTCATGTCTCCATGGAGACAATCTAATAAAGGGAAATTGGCCACCTGGTTCTCATGTGTTCGTGGAGACAATCTGATAAAGAGAAATTGGTTACAGTCTGGTGGAGAATGGCTGGCATGTGGGAAAAAAGAAAAGAGGACCTGGCTAGAAGATAATGTTCTCTGAAAGGAGTTTTCCCAGCTGGGAGAGCTATAAAGATAAGACAAAACCAATTAACAATTAGTAGAAGTACAGGCTGCACCACTAGTCTTAGCATGGATAACCTTTTTTAGGTTAACTGAAGTCTCTGGGCATGGTTGTCAGTTTTCCTATTAGGAGGGTAAAACTTCAACATTTGAAGATTACATAGTTTTGTGTGTTAGTATTAAATTAACAAATTTTAGGGGAGCACTGGGAGTTTCCTTGTTTTTTTTGTTTGAAGGCTTTCAATAAAACAAAAAGTTTTGTAAGATGTGGCATATGCTCAAATGGATATGAGAAGAAACAACTATACAAAAGTTCAACCTGCCAAACAGTGTATGTATGTGACACAAAAGCTGGAACTAGACATTTAACAAAAAAGGTGTTATAAGGTGGAAATATTTTTTAATACAAAAATGCTATCTGCAATGTCTTTAAATGTCAATGGTCTCACAAATAAATACAGAAAAGAAAGAATATTGAACTATATTAAACATGTAGAGTGCAAACAGGTTACAGTAGACACACTTTGAATGAACTGAACATGTGAATTTGATAAAGAAAGGTTTTCAGGATTGTTATTCAGTGGAATATCTGTGACAAAGGAAAAGAGGAGTGCTTATATTAATTGCAAGAGGAGCTCCAACAGTGATAGAAGAGGATAAAAAAGATAACAATAGCAGATTTGTAGTAATAAGAGGCTACTTGCAAGGGAGAAGGATTACACTGGCATGTATTTACATTCCACCAACAACTGCTATAATGGAGATTAAGAAAATTCTGGGAGAAATAATCAGTTTTCAGTAAGGAATATTACTTATAGCTGGGAATGGAATTTGATTTGCTGCAGTGAAGATGCATCTGAGAGGGTAAATTTTTAAAGAAATTTAAGAAAGTATTTGGCATGGAAGATGTGAATTCAGTAATAGGAGTTCGGAGTAAATTTACATATCTTTCCCCAAGATATAAAAATTGGGCTAGGCTAGACAAAAATTTACATTTCACAGGAACATGTGCATTTAATTAAAGGTCTTGATAAGCACCCAATAAATACATCAGCTCATGAACCAATAAAATCTAAAATAAAAACACAAGGTAATGAAATAAAAATGAGACACTGGCACTTTCCGTCCTATCTGTTGAAGAGAGAGGAATTTAAGGAATGGCTAGTGGAGATTATTCAGGAGCTATTTTAGAGGATAGAAATTACTTCTGAAAATGTAGCTAGAGAGTATGATAAAATTAAGGTGAGTTTAAAAATAGGGTGGAAATAAAAGAAACAGAGCTATGGTTAAGAAGTAACAAGAATTATTTAGAGGGACTGACAAATGTTAAAGTATTGCAGAATAGGGCAAATCTCACAGAACAAGAGGAGGATCTACTGTAGAATGCTAAGCAAAAAAATAAGGGATTACCTGGTTAACATACATGAGTTTAGAAAGATTGCGGTTAAGCAACTGTTTTTGATAATAACACTAAAGCAGAAAACAATTTAGCACAAATTCAGGCAACAGAAAGTAGAAAGGGCTGTCACCAAGCTTAGGTAGCCTATAACAAGGAAGGTAACGAGATCCTGTAAAGGTATTAGAAATATTTCAGAAATTCTATGAAAGTCTGTATAAAGCACAGAAATGTGGAAATCAAGAAAAGATACAAATACAAATGTTTATGGAAGAATTAAATATGCCAAGCTTAGAGGAAGATAAGGCTCAATTACTAATGGTTAGGATAGGAGGAGATGAGACAAAATGTGATGTGATGTAATACCAATCTACAGGAAAGTCCCAAGGAATAGATGGCATTCCAGTGGAAGTTTGGAGGCAAGGAAGGAAAAACCTGATAAAGATCTGATAGATTTTGTTTAACAGTATTTAAGAGGAGAAGAAGTACCAACATCCTAGAAGAAAGCAGTGGTAGCTGTAATACCTAAAGAGGATAAAGATCCATCAGATCCAGCTTCATATAGGTCCAGTTCAATACTAAACAATGATTATAAAGTGTTCATGTCTATAATAGCTACAAGAATGGCAAAAGTAAAGCCAGAATTGATAAATATGGATCGATGTGGTTTTGTGGAGGGTAGGCAAATATTTGACATTAACAGAATATTGGTGATCCCGAGATAATCAGAATGTAAGAAAATACCATTGTTGTTGGTGGGTCTTGATGTAGAGAAAGCATTTGACAGAGTAAGTTGTGACTTTATGAGAAGGGCAATGGAAGCATTTGTATTTCCTGAAAAAAAATTATAAGGTTGATTAGGAAGATATATGATGGATCAGAGGTGAAATTAAAGTGGGGGAGGTCTCTCTGATAATTTCTGCTTGAGCAGAGGAACCAGGCAGGGGTGTCCTCTTTCCCTTTTGTTATTTGCATTATATTTAGAACCACTGGCAAAGAAAATAAGGGACTCATAAATTCAAGGATATAATTGATATGGTAGTCAAGAAAAGCTGGCTCTATTTGCAGATGATATTATTTTACACCTAACAAAACCAGAAAGAGACATTACAGTGTTATGGAACATTTTGAGACAGTTTCAGATCTTTTCTGCCTACAAAATTAAAGAAGAAGAATTAATGAAGGCAATAGTAGTAAATTATGTGCCCAGATATGATTTGGTTCAGCAATATCCGCATTTATGGGGACAGGATAAAATGACGTATTTAGGAGTGTGGATTAAAAGTGATTCTGGTGTGGCAGTTAAAGATATGTGGGAAAAGACTGAACAAAAATTAGTACAAAAAAACTGAGAAAATGGAAGCTCTGTTATATGGATAAGGATAGTAAGATACAAGCAGTTAAAATGTTTTTAGTCCCATTAGTCTTATATACAGTTTAGCCACGGTGGTGCAGTGGTTAGCATTGTCGCCTCACAGCAAGAGGTTCTCCCATTCGATTCTCGGCTGGAATGCCTTCTGTGTGGAGTCTGCATGTCCTCCCCACGGTCGAGTGACATTTAAAAACATGCACGTAGGTGCATGCACGAATGGGTGTGCCTTCTTTGAAGGTTGGGCGTCGGGCTGGCAAATCAGCCAATCATTAGCGGACCGGAGTTCCGCTATGGGGACCTAACCGGGAAAAGCCGAAAAACATTAGTTTAGTCTTATATACAGGTCTGGCATATTTTTATCAACCAGAGGAGAAGTTGTGGATAGCAATTAATAAAGAGGTGAAGGACTTTATCTGGGAGGGGAACACAAGAGTCAAGGGGGAATAAGCTGATTCTTCCAGTAGAACATGTTTGGATTGGGATTACCTGATTTGAATGGGCATTTCACAGCCACCTAGTTAAGACTCCAATACATAGCAAAGCAGAAAACTATAATCCAAAGTGGAAAGGGATGATGATGAAATGTGGAGGGGGGGTTCATGAAACAAGGAGAGGATGGCATTTTGGATGCAGACCTTTAAGGAGAACAACAATAATTATACAGAATATAAGTAGCAGAAAGGATCCTAAGAACTAAGTCAACACATGACTGGAGAAAGGAGATTCTGCAATAGGGATGATTGTAATTAGGGATAGAGGCAATAGGCAACAGGGGGCTGTAATTTATGGGTGAAAACTGGCAAAGGAACCAAGGTATTGAGAGCAAATAACTAGAGAGGGAAAGATAATAGAATGGAATGATGCCAACAATTTATTTGGACTGCAGGTTAGAGATTGCCTTCCCTATCAAGGATTGGTATCAGAGCATAGACAAAGAGAAAGAAATAGGGAGGGTCCTGAATGAAAGACCAGCAGTTGTAGGGCTTTTAGTAGAATGTAGAATGGAAGCTGCCATTAAAAAAAGGAATAATTAGTAGAATATATAAAATATTGGATGACAACTATAGGAATCAATCAGAGGAGGATAGAAATGATTGGGAAGAGAGACTGGATAAGCAATTTACATAGAAACAATGGGAGGATATATGCATGTCTCCCAAACATGCAACAAAATCTAGAAGATTTAGGATTTTTGCTTGGAAATGTTTATATAGATATATTTATACCACAAGTAGACTCAGAGAATTTTTCCTCAGGTAGACAGCAAATGTTGGAGGTGTGACGGGGAAGAAAGAGGTACTTAGGAACATATTTTCTGAGAATGTGGTGATTTGCCAGACTCTAAGGATTCCTTGAGGGATGCACTGTCAGATATAATGGGTGGGCAGATTGGTGTGATGGGGAGGATAATTTTTCTGAGCTATGATACAGAATCAGAATTACCTAGACATGTTAAGGCTTTGTGGTATCTAATTATGGTGGTTGCCAAAAAAAATTTACTAGAAAATGGAAATCAAAATCTAAACCAACTGTACTAGAAGTAGTGAATATAATAACAGAAATAAAACAAATGGAATTGAGATAATTAGAAAGGGTAGGAGCAAACTACACAAGAACAAGGTTTAAAAGAAGGCAGGATTGAAATGAGCTATGTAATGTTTAACTGAAAATGATTGGGTAGATTATAAGGGATGTATAATGTTTGCAGCTGGGAGTTTGCCAGTGTGGTTTGTGATGCAAAATGCTTTCAACTAGGATTGTGTCAGTTCTTCATTTATATAAATGTATGATTGCCTTACGTCATAAGTGATGGTTTAATAAAGATTTTTCTTGTTAAAAAAGGGCAGGAATTGAATAATTTATGTAATGTTGCTTAGTTTATGTGATATATAGCAATACATGTGAAGTATAATGTTTGTAAACGAAAACTTAATACAGTTTGATTAATTTTATATAAATGTAAATTTGCCTGTGTCACAAATGATGTCAATAAAGGTGTTTAAAATAAAAAAAAATCCAAGTTTTACTTTGAAAATCTGTCGACCAAAGACATCAGTAAGATCATCAACTGACTTCCCACCAACATTCTCCCAGACTCAGGCAACTTTTCATCCTGTTTATTAGTGTAAAGATTTCATCTCTCCCACCCCTCCCTCCACCAATCTGTAAAAAAACCTTTTTCCCCACTCCATTGTAGACGTTTGTAGCATCTCATTACTCCTGTCCTCTATGATACTTGAAAATAATATATACCAACATTTCCTGTTTGCAGATTTGAGTCCTCTTTCAATTTCAGCCTGGATTTTGCACAAGACGCACCATGACTATATTCTATACCCCAACAAATATTTTTCAAGGATTTAACAAAAGGTTTAATCAATTTCACCAAAGTCTTTCATCTGCTGAATAACAGCATACAAGATTGTTGGTATGGTTAGTGTGATGAAACGAGATACTGCTACCCCAGCTAGCTGGAATTTTGTAAATAGTTATATGTCATTGGTGAATATCAAAATGATTTATGTAAGATGCTTGTGTTACAAATGTATTAGAACTGTATGTCACGTGTATGTCAAACTGTTTGTACAGATGTGTGTGTTGAAAAGGGTATTGGCAGAGTGCTGTTTGAAATGTAGCCACAGTGTGCTCTACTGGAATCGGACAGAAATTTACATGCACTGTTGTAACTGTTTAAATGTATATATTTTAACAGTAGAAACTGGAACACAGGAGGTTAACTTCAGAAAAATAACTGAAATTAAATTACTTTATGGCTAGGCCGTAAAAGATCTATAGCTGTGCCAGTGGGGAGTCTTATTGGGGATCTGGAGAAAGGTAGAGGAACCAGCCCTGGACTGACTGTGGTCTCTGTGTGCTCTTAAGGGAAACTGCACTTGATGCAGAGAACTGCATTTGGAAATACTGTATGTGTACTTGTCATCCTCCCAGTGTACGTCCCCCACTGGTGCCAGTAGTGGGGATTGAGGCCCCTTGATTACTGGTCCAGTGGAGGGTCATCACAGTTAGTATAATGGTTAAGGTGTTTACCTCACAGATAAAAGGTTCATGGTTTGATTCTCACCTTTGAAGGAAATTGGATAGGCTTAAAAATGGTCAACAAAAGCAGCTAGCCTAGTACTTACATATGAACAATGTCCTTAGTGTTTCCCTCAACTATGCTATGTTTATTGTTGATTCTATCAAATGGTTCAATGACTTATGAAATAGGTCCTTCTATGTAAAAAAAGGTATAAGAAATCAGCCACTCCCCCTCTAATAAAAGGTATAGCCCAAGGTTATAGAACAAGCCTAACATCCTTTTTTTATATAAATCCCATTCCTTCCTCAAACAGTATTTATTTACTTATATGACATGCTTATCTATGGATCTTCTCCCTCTACCACAATAATCAACATTATCTTGAAACCAACCTCTCCAAGCTTTCATTCAAAATCCACAGCTATGGCCTATTAAGTAACTCTCATAAAAAAATGTTTTTGTGACAAACTCTCCACTAAAGTGAGCCTCAGCTAATTAGTTATGTTTTTAAACATTATAATTTTCATTCACGCTAGCATTAAATAAAGTTGCTCAATTCCTGACTTCTCTTTATCCCCATTTCACCTCCTGAACATTATTCTGTATATATTGGTCCCACTAATTCCATTTGTTTCAATGAAATTTGCCCCATTCCTTTTCTAAGGATCCCACTTCCAGTTCTTTACCTCCTTTATAATATTCAATACTTCAAAATTTTGGTTTCTATCTTCATTTCCATTTTTAAGTAATTGATTTTTTTTTTGGCAGTCAGTAACATTAAACTTAGTAAGGCCCTATTCTATCTAGGCAATTCTGATCCTATACCCAGCTCAGAAGAATCAGTTCCATAGTTACAACTGTTTGTTCCCTGGACATTTGTATCACAGCAAAATCTTTTAACTCATTGCATTCACAAAAAACATGTTCCCAATTTTCTTTCTTTCTCTTCTCATCACACCCTTGGCATTTGCCATCTACCTGAGAAAAAAAAATCATCTGAAGTCTACTTCTGGTATAAGAATACCTATGCAAACACTTCAATACAAAACTTAAACCTTCTAAGCTTTGTTAAATACTTGGGACCTTACAAATTTCTTCCTAATTTTCTTTTAGAAATTGCCCTTTGCATTCTCTCTTAAAGGTTTTTCTAACCTCCTCTGTTTGATTCTTATAGTTATCATGCAATATTTTTAAAGCCCCACTAATCATCCATTTTTAATAGAAACAGCTGCTCTAGACTCAAGTAAAACCTGTACCAGAGCTGGTCTTCCACTTAGCACTCCATTATCCCTTTCTCTGTTACCAATCCCTGATACGGAAGACAGTATCTAACCTACAGTTTAAATTTCAGCTTAGCAGTATCCCAGCCTATTACCTTTCCCTCTCAAGTTATTTGCTCCCATTCATAGGTTCATAAGAGATTAGTAAGCTAACAGTAAGAGCCTTTACAAGCCCAATCAGTTTTATCTAAATTTTACCTAATTTTCTATCCCTAATTTAAAGATAACAAGGGTCAGCAAGTGAGGTTTTTGACAATTTTTACAGACTGCCTCTGTCCATAAGGGACATGGGCACCACCCCAGTAATGAATTTGTGATTTCCCATCCATTGGTCCATATTGCACTTGAAGATGGTTAAAGACGGACTCTGCTTCACGTGAATATGAAGCCTATTCTGGAGGAGGGGCAATCTCTGGGATGCATATCTGTCTCTCCAGCATGACCTATTCATATCAGAGATCAGGTTTAGATCTTTGAAGTGGGTAACCCTCGTACAGATGATAGATGACACTCCTGTGGAAATTTGGAAGTTAGGGCAGAAAAAAGTGAAAGGATCTGGATGGTTTTGTTTAACAGAAATTTTAAAGGGGGATACAAGCATCTTGAAAAAGAATGCGGTTGCTGTGTTATCCAAAGAGGGTATAGACCCATTTCTGTTTTAAACTGACTGTGAAGTGTATGTCTTGACTGAGATCAATGTTGCAGTATACCAAACGTATGACCTCAGCTCACAAGCATAGGGGCATACAGGTGGAAGTATGAGCATATATCCAAGCCAGTGGCCAGAAGACCCCTGACAAAGTGACTGGTCAGCTATGAGTGGCCAAGCAGGAAGTGGTAATCACTCCTTTGGTCCTTGTGTCCTGCAGATAAGGCAGAAAGACAGAGAGAGAGAGAGAGAGAGAGAGAAATGAAGAGATGTTATCCCAAACAGAGGGGAAGGAGGGTTGGAAATAATACTGTAAGAATGATCAGTAGGGCATCTACTGTTATAGTATGTTCTTATACAGCTGTACTATGTCAGGACTGATATCACTGTTGCAGTAATCCAAACAGATGGGTGATGCCCAGAGCTAAAAGCAGGTTGGCGAATGGAAAGAGGAACTGCCCAAGAGGCCTGAGAGGACTGACCTAGCAAAGACGGCTCTGGATCTTGAAAAGACATCAATTCTTGGTGATTAGTGGAGGTACCAAAGATGAGGTGGCCACTTCCAGGACAGTTCTAGCAACAACCCCTTTGTAGAAGGTCCCTGAGAATGACACTGTCCTGGTAGATTGAGCTTAAGGCCAGAAGGACAAGGATTTACCATGGTTAGAATAATAAAAGGAGATGGACTTAGAATGGCTGGCCCAGTTTGGAGTCCATGAATGAAACAAAAGGTCTGATTTACAAATAGACTTTGCCTTGTCCAAATAAAACCTCAACTGTCTGTGTCCATCTAAGGAATGCATGAGTCTTTCCTCCTGTTCTCTGGGTTAGGAAAAAAAGTAGGGAGGCTTATGGCCTGGTAACCAGACATCTCATTCACTACTTTAGGCATGAAAGAGGTCTTAACTTTCAGGGTTACCTTGTCCTTGTGAAAAATAAGAAATATTGGAATGGCTATGACTGCCCATAGCTTTGAGAATCTCTTAGCAGATTTGAGAGCCTGTAGTGCAGACTTTAAGATTTTCTGAAGTGTCTGGTTCAAAAGGAGATAGAGTGAGCTTTTCCAGTACAAAGTTGAGATCCCGCTGGGGGAGGGTCATGGACTTTAGGAATTGTTTGGACTTTGAGACTAGACATAAGTGGACTGAGAGGAAGACAGGCAGAGATGACTTGGGCCTTGAAGCTGGAGTATCTGAGACCTGCATTCATGAGTTTGCACAAATATTTTTGAAGATAGTCACAGAGATTATTCTGAAAAAAGGAGGCCTGTCAGATTTGGGATCCCTCTGCAGTTAATCGGGAAATCTCTTTCTGGGTGACCTGAGCAGCCAAGCGCTCTGGATTATGCAGAACATTCCGCATTTGTGATCAGTTAAGCCCCCTGTTCCGCTGTTCCGCATTTTGCAGCTGTGGTTCCGCTTTGCAATTTTTGTCGTTAGTAAGTTACATCTAAACTGCATCTATCTGAATTTTCCAAAACTAGATAGGGACAGGCAGGCTTGCTGAGTTTAATGAAAAGTTGATGGGGAGGAGACAATCACAGACGTCACAATGTGGGCATGACTTACCAACCTAGGTAGTAATTTTGAAGTGCAGGACGCGTCTTGAAAGTAGAAAAGAAGGCAGTGACTCGTTTAAGTAGCTTTTTCATAACTGAACAGCTCCAGTTCCTCATTTTGTTCCTCCAGCTTCTGAAACATGACGGCCATGAGAAAATTAGACAAGTGCAGTGATGACCTTTACATACCATAAGTGAGACAAAAACTTTATTTTCTTTTTACAGGAACAAAAAGAAAGCAATAACGAGCAGTCATTCCTGGATCACATCATCTAACCAATTAATTATCAAACAAGGCAAATTTGTTACCAGCTTGATTTATTTGTTCTTCCCTCCCTCTATTAAGGCGGATCTCCTACCTCCACCCCTTTAGTTTCTCAACTCCTCACTAACTAAGCTCTTGGCCATAACAACCTGAGAGAACATTTTCGGCTACTTGCTTCAAAAGTAGGAGCAAAAAAATCATAGCGAAGTTTTTTTTTTTGGGGGGGGGGTAACACTATTTTGAAAAGCAATCCATTACACCATTATTCACGATTCAAAGTAAAACATATCCCTCTCTACTCATAAAAACAGTGATTCTGAACACTAGTCACCAAATATTTCAAGGTTTTTGGCAGAAAATAAAGCAATTCTGTTTCAGGCGCATGCGCTGCTTTGCAGAGCAAGCACGGAATTCAAACAACTTGAGCTAAGTTTTGGAAGTACAACTCTAAAGGCAGGAGGAGAGTGTATGTAAAGATTAGTTAAGGAACTTAAAAAAAAAAAAAACACTTGCTGCAATTTGTTTAGTATTCCAGCTTATGATGGTGGACCGTGGACCTGTCTTAACATCTGCTATCATTTTTACTTGTTTATTGGTGCTGCAATATTTCACGTGCTAGAAGAACCAAATTTTCGGAATGCTGTGACAGAATACAAGAATTCTTCTTCTTCTTCTTTCGGCTTTTCCCAGTTAGGGTTCACCACAGCGGATCACCTGTCTGCTCATGATTGGCAGTGGAGTTTTACAGTGTCGAGTTGCCAGCCTGGTGCCCAACCATCCACAGAAGGCACACACATGCACACACTCACACCTAGGGCCAATTTAGAGTGTCCAATCCACCTACAGCATGTCTTTGGGATGTGGGAGGAAACCGGAGCACCCGGAGGAAACCCACGCAACCACAGGGAGGACATGCAGACTCCGCACAGAAGGCACCCCAGCCAAGGAGCGAACCAGAGAACCTCTTGCTGTGAGGCAGCAATGCTAACCACTGCACCATCGTGGCTGCCTGACAGAATACAAAAATAAAAAGGTAAAAATCCTGGAACAGTACCCCTGCCTTTCCCCTGAAGACCTGGAGAAAATTCTTGAGTTATGACCAGCTAATCTGTTTTGCATTATCTAAGTGTTAATAGAGGTCTGCTTTGTTGGCACCCATTCTGATTGTTGAGTTCTTAACAGGTTTTGCTTACACGTCCAAAAACTCGTGGATTTTATAGTATTGTTTTTGGTGGTTTATTAAAATGGGTTACTTAGTCTCCTGTACTGTTCATTAATCAGCTTATTTATCACCATCCATTTATTTCTTGCAATGTGCAGGTTCACAATACTACTGTGACCCTTTTTGGAACAGGGGAACGGTTAATCTTCTGTTTTGGTATAGTTGTTTAAAACATGTTGCAATGTTTCTATGTTTCAATGTAAAGCCACTAATTACTAATTTGCTTAAAACACATTTAACATTGAATTTTTTGCAAAAGTCTAGTCAGGCTTTATCCTGCAGTTTACTATACAGAGGTAGCAAAAACATAATTTATGAATGAAAGTTAGGTGCTTGACATAAGGATAGACGTGCTTGGAAAATTCGGTCTTCATTAACCTTTAGGACTTACCACATAATGTGTGCTCAACTCAGAGCTTTCCCAGGCTACCTTGACATGTCCCCATTTCCTTTATTGCCTAATTCATATCCTGTCTCCTTACTTACCTGACCTTCTTGATTCCTGCTGCACCCACCACCAACTGCTTCTGACCTTGTTATCCCCTCCTGCAGTCAAATTCTGTTGAGTCATCAGTGCTTAGACCTTCAGCTATTGCTTAGGAATGGAAATAGATTCAAGATGGTGCTCTATAAGGGGAAGAGTTGTATAGACCAGCTGCTTTGGGATCTACTGTGGTGCGCAGTAGGAGAACCACGATCACAGACAGAGCACAGTGGCAGGGCTAGCCACTTGATGGTGTAAAATGTGGTTCTGAGTGATTTGATCATGTTGACTGTCACCAAATGGACATGGGTATGTGCCAGTGATAAGTGGGTTGAGGACCTTGCCTACTCTGACTTACACCAGGGACTCATGCTAACAGTAGATGGGGGGTATGTGTCCCCATTAGCTATTGTATGCTGGCCATAAACCCCAATGGTGTGTGTCCATTTGCCCAGCAAGATTGGAACTGGGAATTTGAGCTACTCTGTTCAGTGATATATTGGCAGGCTAGAATAGCAGATTATACAATGAAGGTTTTGGATCTGCGAAGTGTCTTATTGAATTTTACAGATGTTCTACCATGCTCCATGGCAATGGCACATTTCACGCAGTGCGAAAATAGGGTGTTCCAGATTCTGACCATTTGTCACACATTGTTAAGGTCTGTGTTCTATATTGACCTCTTAAGAGGTTGAAAGCTATGTGGGTGACTTCTTATGTTTCTGAAGAGGTTTTGAGTCTCTTGTAACAAAAGTGGGCTTGGCTGGGTAGTTCCTCTTAATATCTAGGCATTGAGGTAAGCACAATTTGTATGCAGTCTTTCATGGTTTTGCCTTGCTCCTGTAAGGCTTTAAATTAGGTGGCTGCCTGTGAGCCAAACAAAAGATTCCTGTCTAAAGGTGAGTCAATAAGTTTGGCTTTGAAATCCGCTGGCATAGGTTGGTTTTGTGAATTAGGAGCTGGAGAGGTAGACTGGGAAGTGTCAAAAAAATATTTCCAGAACAGAAGAGACAGGAGAAGTGTCAGGAGTGACCACTTCCTAAAGGTTGTAATACCTTTGCTGGACCTCTGAAATTTGCCTCAACTCCCACTTGAAATGTTTTATCTTTTTTATAATTATCTACCCTAAAAGAACGTCTTCCAGTGGGCAGTCAGGAGAGATGGAATCTTCATCATCTGAAGGAACCTGGCCAGGGGAGTGATTTGAGAGTAATAAGCCCAGGAGTCAGAGGCAAACATCTTCAGAGGAAGATGAATAAACTTATTTTCTGAGTAGTGGGAGCAGAAAGGGAAGGAGGTTTCTGGGCCATAATGGCCTTGAGAGAGAAATAGGGCCATGCTTTGTCTTCTGAATCATTTTCTTTTGTGTAATGTCTGCTTGAACCAAGTGGGTGGGGGTGCGGTGGGGGTTCAGAGCCCTGACATACCTCAATTAACTTTTCAGAACTAAAATCTAGAGGATGCCTTCTGGTCCCTCTTAAACAATGATTTGAGATTCCCCGTTACCTGTAGACGCAGTCAACTCAATCGAATGCCCCTCTGACACCCTACCAGCCTCTGTTGGGGTCCTGGCAAAGGGCATCAGAGGTGGATTTGTAGGTACCATGGGTTCTGTAACCTCAGTGGGTGTGTCAGAATCTGAGTGGGTAGACTGAGTGCCAGGTCTAAGCATCTCAAAATGTTCTTCTTTTGTGATGGAGGTACATCAGGAGAGGTGGAAACTGCCATCTTGGAGTGGGCCAGGCCAAATGCTTCAGACATTGGGTGTCTAAGAAAGTGTTAAGTGAAGATAAATGGGATCACAAAGTCTGGGGCACAACAGATTGACAAATGGAGCAGGCCTTGTAGTCATGTTCCACCTGCAGAAGAGACACTGGATATTGAGGGTTTTTTAGGGAATTTGACAACAGCACTCATACTTACCCTTCCTAGATGACATCTAAAACAGTTACGGTAATACAATTTATGCAAGTAAAGGAAGTTTCCCCAATGGGGCACCCATCTGTTTATTTAAGAAGCAATGGTATCAACAACCAAGAGATGATCAGGCCAGTGAGAGCATAAACTGCATTCAGGCTGGTGGCAAGATAGTCTGAAGATATATGCTGATATGTCTGCCGATATATCCCTGTCATATACATAAAACAGAGTATAAAGGATTAGTCTAGATAAACTTACTTAAGCTAGCAGATCTAAGAGACTTTCTCTTTCCGATACTCTCCCTGTGGGAGGAATAAACACACCTTGTTGAAGTTTCCAGTAGTGTATTCAGTTAAGCAATTAGATGGATGAGTGTTCTTGTTCTAATACATTAAATTCAGCAGGACAGATATTTAAATGCAGCTACAGACAATAGTGGGAGGTTCTATGGTGTGATGGGGAGGATAATTTTTCTGAGCTATGATACAGAATCAGAATTACCTAGACATGTTAAGGCTTTGTTGTATCTAATTATGGTGGCTGCCAACAAAAATTTACTAGAAAATGGAAATCAAAATCTAAACCAACTATACTAGAAGTAGTGAATATAATAACAGAAATAAAACAAATGGAATTGAGATAATTAGAAAGGGTAGGAGCAAACTACATAAGAACAAGGTTTAAAAGAAGGCAGGATTGAAATGAGCTATGTAATGTTTAACTGAAAATGATTGGGTAGATTATAAGGGATGTATAATGTTTGCAGCTGGGAGTGTGTCAGTATGGTTTGTGATGCAAAATGCTTTCAACTAGGATTGTGTCAGTTCTTCTTTATATAAATGCATGATTGCCTTATGTCATAAGTGATGGTTTAATAAAGATGTTTCTTGTTAAAAAAAAGGGCAGGAATTGAATAATTTATGTAATGTTGCTTAGTTTATGTGATATATAGCAATACATGTGAAGTATAATGTTTGTAAACGAAAACTTAATACAGTTTGATTAATTTTATATAAATGTAAATTTGCCTGTGTCACAAATGATGTCAATAAAGGTGTTTAAAATAAAAAAAAATCCAAGTTTTACTTTGAAAATCTGTCGACCAAAGACATCAGTAAGCTCATCAACTGACTTCCCACCAACATTCTCCCAGACTCAGGCAACTTTTCATCCTGTTTATTAGTGTAAAGATTTCATCTCTCCCACCCCTCCCTCCACCAATCTCTAAAAAAAAACATTTTTGCCCACTCCATTGTAGACGTTTGTAGCATCTCATTACTCCTGTCCCCTATGATACTTGAAAATAATATATACCAACATTTCCTGTTTGCAGATTTGAGTCCTCTTTCAATTTCAGCCTGGAGTTTGCACAAGACGCACCATGACTATATTCTATACCCTAACAAATATTTTTCAAGGATTTAACAAAAAGTTTAATCGATTTCACCAAAGTCTTTCATCTGCTGAATAACAGCATACAAGATGGTTGGTATGGTTAGTGTGATGAAACGAGATACTGCTACCCCAGCTAGCTGGAATTTTGTAAATAGTTATATGTCATTGGTGAATATCAAAATGATTTATATAAGATGCTTGTGTTACAAATGTATTAGAACTGTATGTCACGTGTATGTCAAACTGCTTGTACAGATGCAAGTGTTGAAAAGGGTATTGGCAGAGTGCTGTTTGAAATGTAGCCAGAGTGTGCTCTACTGGAATCGAACAGAAATTTACATGCACTGTTGTAACTGTTTAAATGTATATATTTTAACAGTAGAAACTGGAACACAGGAGGTTAACTTCAGAAAAATAACTGAAATTAAATTACTTTATGGCTAGGCCATAAAAGATCTATAGCTGTGCCAGTGGGGAGTCTTATTGGGGATCTGGAGAAAGGTAGAGGAACCAGCCCTGGACTGACTGTGGTCTCTGTGTGCTCTTAAGGGAAACTGCACTTGATGCAGAGAACTGCATTTGGAAATACTGTATGGGTACTTGTCATCCTCCCAGTGTACGTCCCCCACTGGTGCCAGTAGTGGGGATTGAGGCCCCTGGATTACTGGTCCAGTGGAGGGTCATCACAGTTAGTATAATGGTTAAGGTGTTTACCTCACAGATAAAAGGTTCATGGTTTGATTCTCACCTTTGAAGGAAATTGGATAGGCTTAAAAATGGTTGACAAAAGCAGCTAGCCTAGTACTTACATATGAACAATGTCCTTAGTGTTTCCCTCAACTATGCTATGTTTATTGTTGAGTCTATCAAATGGTTCAATGACTTATGAAATAGGTCCTTCTATGTAAAAAAAGGTATAAGAAATCAGCCACTCCCCCTCTAATTAAAGGTATAGCCCAAGGTTATAGAACAAGCCTAACATCCTTTTTTATATAAATCCCATTCCTTCCTCAAACAGTATTTATTTACTTAGATGACATGCTTATCTATGGATCTTCTCCCTCTACCACAATAATCAACATTATCTTGAAACCAACCTCTCCAAGCTTTCATTCAAAATCCACAGCTATGGCCTATTAAGTAACTCTCATAAAAAAATGTTTTTGTGACAAACTCTCCACTAAAGTGAGCCTCAGCTAAATAGTTATGTTTTTAAACATAATAATTTTCATTCACGCTAGCATTAAATAAAGTTGCTCAATTCCTGACTTCTCTTTATCCCCATTTCACCTCCTGAACATTATTCTGTATATATTGGTCCCACTAATTCCATTTGTTTCAATGAAATTTGCCCCATTCCTTTTCTAAGGATCCCACTTCCAGTTCTTTACCTCCTTTATAATATTCAATACTTCAAAATGTTGGTTTCTATCTTCATTTCCATTTTTAAGTAATTGATTTTTTTTTGGCAGTCAGTAACATTAAACTTAGTAAGGCCCTGTTCTATCTAGGCAATTCTGATCCTATACCCAGCTCAGAAGAATCAGTTCCATAGTTACAACTGTTTGTTCCCTGGACATTTGTATCACAGCAAAATCTTTTAACTCATTGCATTCACAAAAAACATGTTCCCAATTTTCTTTCTTTCTCTTCTCATCACACGTCCTGCATTTGCCATCTACCTGAGGAAAAAAAAATCATCTGAAGTCTACTTCTGGTATAAGAATACCTATGCAAACACTTCAATACAAAACTTACACCTTCTAGGCTTTGTTAAATACTTGGGTGCTGACAAATTTCTTCCTAATTTTCTTTTAGAAATTGCCCTTTGCATTCTCTCTTAAAGGCTTTTCTAACCTCCTCTGTTTGATTCTTATAGTTATCATGCAATATTTTTAAAGCCCCACTAATCATCCATTTTTAATAGAAACAGCTGCTCTAGACTCAAGTAAAACCTGTACCAGAGCTGGTCTTCCACTTAGCACTCCATTATCCCTTTCTCTGTTACCAATCCCTGATACGGAAGACAGTATCTAACCTACAGTTTAAATTTCTGCTTAGCAGCATCCCAGCCTATTACCTTTCCCTCTCAAGTTATTTGCTCCCATTCATAGGTTCATAAGAGATTAGTAAGCTAACAGTAAGAGCCTTTACAAGCCCAATCAGTTTTATCTAAATTTTACCTAATTTTCTATCCCTAAGTTAAAGATAACAAGGGTCAGCAAGTGAGGTTTTTGACAATTTTTACAGACTGCCTCTGTCCATAAGGGACATGGGCACCACCCCAGTAATGAATTTATGATTTCCCATCCATTGGTCCAGATTGCACTTGAAGATGGTTAAAGGACTCTGCTTCACGTGAATATGAAGCCTATTCTGGAGGAGGGGCAATCTCTGGGATGCATATCTGTCTCTCCAGCATGACCTATTCATATCAGAGATCAGGTTTAGATCTTTGAAGTGGGTAACCCTCGTAGAGATGATAGATGACACTCCTGTGAAAATTTGGAAGTTAGGGCAGAAAAAAGTGAAAGGATCTGGATGGTTTTGTTTAACAGAAATTTTAAAGGGGGATACAAGCATCTTGAAAAAGAATGCGGTTGCTGTTTTATCCAAAGAGGGTATAGACCCATTTCTGTTTTAAACTGACAGTGAAGTGTATGTCTTGACTGAGATCAATGTTGCAGTATACCAAACGTATGACCTCAGCTCACAAGCATAGGGATATACAGGTGGAAGTATGAGCATATATCCAAGCCAGTGGCCAGAAGACCCCTGACAAAGTGACTGGTCAGCTATGAGTGGCCAAGCAGGAAGTGGTAATCACTCCTTTGGTCCTTGTGTCCTCCAGATAAGGCAGAAAGACAGAGCGAGAGAGAGAGAGAAATGAAGAGATGTTATCCCAAACAGAGGGGAAGGAGGGTTGGAAATAATACTGTAACAATGATCAGTAGGGCATCTACTGTTATAGTAAGTTCTTATACAGCTGTACTATGTCAGGACTGATATCACTGTTGCAGTAATCCAAACAGATGAGTGATGCCCAGAGCTAAAGGCATGTTGGCGAATGGAAAGAGGAACTGCCCAAGAGGCCTGAGAGGACTGACCTAGCAAAGACGGCTCGGGATCTTGAAAAGACATCAATTCTTAGTGATTAGTGAAGGTACCAAAGATGAGGTGGCCACTTCCAGGACAGTTCTAGCAACAACCCCTTTGTAGAAGGTCACTGAGAATGACACTGTCCTGGTAGATTGAGCTTAAGTTCAGAAGGACAAGGATTTACCATGGTTAGAATAATAAAAGGAGATGGACTTAGAATGGCTGGCCCAGTTTGGAGTCCATGAATGAAACAAAAGGTCTGATTTACAAATAGACTTTGCCTTGTCCAAATAAAACCTCAACTGTCTGTGTCCATCTAAGGAATGCATGAGTCTTTCCTCCTGTTCTCTGGGTTAGGAAAAAAAGTAGGGAGGTTTATGGCCTGGTAACCAGACATCTCATTCACTACTTTAGGCATGAAAGAGGGGTTAACTTTCAGGGTTACCTTGTCCTTGTGAAAAATAAGAAATATTGGAATGGCTATGACTGCCCATAGCTTTGAGAATCTCTTAGCAGATTTGAGAGCCTGTAGTGCAAACTTTAAGATTTGCTGAAGTGTCTGGTTCAAAAGGAGATAGAGTGAGCTTTTCCAGTACAAAGTTGAGATCCCACTGGGGGAGGGTCATGGACTTTAGGAATTGTTTTGACTTTGAGACTAGACATAAGTGGACTGAGAGGAAGACAGGCAGAAATGACTTGGGCCTTGAAGCTGGAGTATCTGAATCCTGCATTCATGAGTTCGCACAAATATTTTTGAAGATAGTCACAGAGATTATTCTGAAAAAAGGAGGCCTGTCAGATTTGGGATCCCTCTGCAGTTAATCTGGAAATCTCTTTCTGGGTGACCTGAGCAGCCAAGCGCTCTGGATTATGCAGAACGTTCCGCATTTGTGATCAGTTAAGCCCCCTGTTCCGCTGTTCCGCATTTTGCAGCTGTGGTTCCGCTTTGCAATTTTTGTCATTAGTAAGTTACATCTAAACTGCATCTATCTGAATTTTCCAAAACTAGATAGGGACAGGCAGGCTTGCTGAGTTTAATGAAAAGTTGATGGGGAGGAGACAATCACAGACGTCACAATGTGGGCATGACTTACCAACCTAGGTAGTAATTTTGAAGTGCAAGACGCGTCTTGAAAGTAGAAAAGAAGGCAGTGACTCGTTTAAGTAGCTTTTTCATAACTGAACAGCTCCAGTTCCTCATTTTGTTCCTCCAGCTTCTGAAACATGATGGCCATGAGAAAATTAGACAAGTGCAGTGATGACCTTTACATACCATAAGTGAGACAAAAACTTTATTTTCTTTTTACAGGAACAAAAGAAAGCAATAACGAGCAGTCATTCCTGGATCACATCATCTAACCAATTAATTATCAAACAAGGCAAATTTGTTACCAGCTTGATTTATTTGTTCTTCCCTCCCTCTATTAAGGCGGATCTCCTACCTCCACCCCTTTAGTTTCTCAACTCCTCACTAACTAAGCTCTTGGCCATAACAACCTGAGAGAACATTTTCGGCTACTTGCTTCAAAAGTAGGAGCAAAAAAATCATAGCGAAGTTTTTTTTTTGGGGGGGGGGGTAACACTATTTTGAAAAGCAATCCATTACACCATTATTCACGATTCAAAGTAAAACATATCCCTCTCTACTCATAAAAACAGTGATTCTGAACACTAGTCACCAAATATTTCAAGGTTTTTGGCAGAAAATAAAGCAATTCTGTTTCAGGCGCATGCGCTGCTTTGCAGAGCAAGCACGGAATTCAAACAACTTGAGCTAAGTTTTGGAAGTACAACTCTAAAGGCAGGAGGAGAGTGTATGTAAAGATTAGTTAAGGAACTTAAAAAAAAAAAAACACTTGCTGCAATTTGTTTAGTATTCCAGCTTATGATGGTGGACCGTGGACCTGTCTTAACATCTGCTATCATTTTTACTTGTTTATTGGTGCTGCAATATTTCACATGCTAGAAGAACCAATTTTTCGGAATGCTGTGACAGAATACAAGAATTCTTCTTCTTCTTCTTTCGGCTTTTCCCAGTTAGGGTTCACCACAGCGGATCACCTGTCTGCTCATGATTGGCAGTGGAGTTTTACAGTGTCGAGTTGCCAGCCTGGTGCCCAACCATCCACAGAAGGCACACACATGCACACACTCACACCTAGGGCCAATTTAGAGTGTCCAATCCACCTACAGCATGTCTTTGGGATGTGGGAGGAAACCGGAGCACCCGGAGGAAACCCACGCAACCACAGGGAGGACATGCAGACTCCGCACAGAAGGCACCCCAGCCAAGGAGCGAACCAGAGAACCTCTTGCTGTGAGGCAGCAATGCTAACCACTGCACCATCGTGGCTGCCTGACAGAATACAAAAATAAAAAGGTAAAAATCCTGGAACAGTACCCCTGCCTTTCCCCTGAAGACCTGGAGAAAATTCTTGAGTTATGACCACCTAATCTGTTTTGCATTATCTAAGTGTTAATAGAGGTCTGCTTTGTTGGCACCCATTCTGATTGTTGAGTTCTTAACAGGTTTTGCTTACACGTCCAAAAACTCGTGGATTTTATAGTATTGTTTTTGGTGGTTTATTAAAATGGGTTACTTAGTCTCCTGTACTGTTCATTAATCAGCTTATTTATCACCATCCATTTATTTCTTGCAATGTGCAGGTTCACAATACTACTGTGACCCTTTTTGGAACAGGGGAACGGTTAATCTTCTGTTTTGGTATAGTTGTTTAAAACATGTTGCAATGTTTCTATGTTTCAATGTAAAGCCACTAATTACTAATTTGCTTAAAACACATTTGACATTGAATTTTTTGCAAAAGTCTAGTCAGGCTTTACCCTGCAGTTTACTATACAGAGGTAGCAAAAACATAATTTATGAATGAAAGTTAGGTGCTTGACATAAGGATAGACGTGCTTGGAAAATTCGGTCTTCATTAACCTTTAGGACTTACCACATAATGTGTGCTCAACTCAGAACTTTCCCAGGCTACCTTGACATGTCCCCATTTCCTTCATTGCCTAATTCATATCCTGTCTCCTTACTTACCTGACCTTCTTGATTCCTGCTGCACCCACCACCAACTGCTTCTGACCTTGTTATCCCCTCCTGCAGTCAAATTCTGTTGAGTCATCAGTGCTTAGACCTTCAGCTATTGCTTAGGAATGGAAATAGATTCAATATGGTGCCCTATAAGGGGAAGAGTTGTATAGACCAGCTGCTTTGGCATCTACTGTGGTGCGCAGTAGGAGAACCACGATCACAGACAGAGCGCAGTGGCAGGGCTAGCCACTTGATGGTGTAAAATGTGGCTCTGAGTGATTTGATCATGTTGACTGTCACCAAATGGACATGGGTATGTGCCAGTGATAAGTGGGTTGAGGACCTTGCCTACTCTGACTTACACCAGGGACTCATGCTAACAGTAGATGGGGTGTATGTGTCCCTATAAGCTATTGTATGCTGGCCATAAACCCCAATGGTGTGTGTCCATTTGCCCAGCAAGATTGGAACTGGGAATTTGAGCTACTCTGTTCAGTGATATATTGGCAGGTGAGAATAGCAGATTATACAATGAAGGTTTTGGATCTGCGAAGTGTCTTATTGAATTTTACAGATGTTCTACCATGCTCCATGGCAATTTCACATTTCATGCAGTGCGAAAATAGGGTGTTCCAGATTCTGACCATTTGTCACACATTGTTAAGGTCTGTGTTCTATATTGACCTCTTAAGAGGTTGAAAGCTATGTGGGTGACTTCTTATGTTTCTGAAGAGGTTTTGAGTCTCTTCTAACAAAAGAAGTGGGCTTGGCTGGGTAGTTCCTCTTAATATCTAGGCATTGAGGTAAGCAAAATTTGTATGCAGTCTTTCATGGTTTTGCCTTGCTCCTGTAAGGCTTTAAATTAGGTGGCTGCCTGTGAGCCAAACAAAAGATTCCTGTCTAAAGGTGAGTCAATAAGTTTGGCTTTGAAATCTGCTGGCATAGGTTGGTTTTGTGAATTAGGAGATGGAGAGGTAGACTGGGAAGTGTCAAAAAAATATTTCCAGAACAGAAGAGACAGGAGAAGTGTCAGGAGTGACCACTTCCTAAAGGTTGTAATACGTTTGCTGGACCTCTGAAATTTGCCTCAACTCCCACTTGAAATGTTTTGTCTTTTTTATAATTATCTACCCTAAAGGAACGTCTTCCAGTGGGCAGTCAGGAGAGATGGAATCTTCATCATCTGAAGGAACCTGGCCAGGGGAGTGAATTTGAGAGGAATAAGCCCAGGAGTCAGAGGCAAACATCTTCAGAGGAAGATGAATAACCTGTTATTTTCTGAGTAGTGGGAGCAGAAAGGGAAGGAGGTTTCTGGGCCATAATGACCTTGAGAGAGAAATAGGGCCATGCTTTGTCTTCTGAATCGTTTTTATTTTGTGTAATGTCTGCTTGAACCAAGTGGGTGGGGGTGCGGTGGGGGTTCAGAGCCCTGACATACCTCAATTAACTTTTCAGAACTAAAATCTAGAGGATGTCTTCTGGTCCCTCTTAAACAATGATTTGAGATTCCCCATTACCTGTAGACGCAGTCACCTCAGTCGAATGCCCCTCTGACACCCTACCGGCCTCTGTTGGGGTCCTGGCAAAGGGCATCAGAGGTGGATTTGTAGGTACCATGGGTTCTGTAACCTCAGTGGGTGTGTCAGAATCTGAGTGGGTAGACTGAGTGCCAGGTCTAAGCATCTCAAATTTTCTTCTTTTCTGATGGAGTTACATCAGGAGAGGTGGAAACTGCCATCTTGGAGTGGGCCGGGCCAAATGCTTCAGACATTGGGTGTCTAAGAAAGTGTTAAGTGAAGATAAATGGGCTCACAAAGTCTGGGGCACAACAGATTGACAAATGGAGCAGGCCTTAAAGTCATGTTCCACCTGCAGAAGAGACACTGGATATTGAGGGTTTTTTAGGGAATTTGACAACAGCAACCCTTCCTAGATCACATCTAAAACAGTTACGGTAATACAATTTATGCAAGTAAAGGAAGTTTCCCCAATGGGGCACCCATCTGTTTATTTAAGAAGCAATGGTATCATCAACCAAGAGATGATCAGGCCAGTGGGAGCATAAACTGCATTCAGGCTGGTGGCAAGATAGTCTGAAGATATATGCTGATATGTCTGCCGATATATCCCTGTCGTATACATAAAACAGAGTATAAAGCAGTGGCGGCTGGTGTCTTCAAATCAAAGGGGGGCTGCAGGAGACAACTGAATGGGTGGGGTCAATGGGAAGGGGTGTGGCCAACTAGAAAGGGGAGGAGCTATGCTCAAAACCACAAAAACTAAATATACTGCCCTGGGTGCCAAACCGTCATTATGAGAGTCCAATCAAGACAAAATGAAGTGTAGAAGAATAAAAATATTTAAATGCATTGGCTGCATGACAGCTTAATATCTAGATGGAAACAAAAAAGGTTGTGAGGCATGAAAAAATAAATTACTTTTTTTTAAATACATTAATGGAATGCCAGTCAAAATTAAGTATATGAAAAACAAGCAGCACTCAACTCAAACCACTTCTTACACTGCAGTTCTAATTATAATTTATATTCAGTTTTATTAAAGTACCAAGTAACATGCTGAAAGTAGAAATCTCTGATGCCCCCACTTGTAAAAATGTTCCTTATCCAAAAAAAAAAGACTGGCTGCCTGATATCTACTTGTTTCATGGGGAAAACATGATCAAAGTAAAAAATGAAAAGCAAACAAGAAATAAGCTCAAGATACATTGCTTAAAAGGATTACTGTACAGGTTATGGACCACACGATTGGCATTCTGTTTACGGGTAAAGCCTGCAGAGATGACTGGAAGTCTCCAAGTGTAATGAGACTCTTAAAAATAATGTAATCCTGTCCTTTATTACAAATACTGTCATACGCATTTCAGTACCCAAGGCTTATACATTATCTAGTTAAGTATTCTCTACATGGCAACAGAAAGGCTTTCAATGTTGGCAATTCTTTAACAGTATGCTTATTAAAGCTTACTTGCATCTTGCAATCTCAGCCAAGCTTAACTGATGGTCATTAAAGTATTGCTACTTAAACACAGAGCAACAGGCACTTTGAGTAATAAGCATAAATCAACAGTACAAAAAATATGACAGAAACCAGACCATTCTGTAAAAATCAAGGACAGATGAAAGGCCACTCTAGTATTCATGTCTACCTTGGATGGGGGGGATACTCTGCACATTTACACTGCATAACTACTCCTTGCCTTGCTTCGACACATCCAGAATCACTACATGGGGGAGTGGGGTGCAACAAGTATGTCACAGTTTGAAATGTCTCTGGCTGACTTGTGATGGCCCTGACACATTTGTCATACCTCTCAACCTCAGAGCAAGAAATCTGGACAAAGCCATACAAAGAAATGGGACAAAGCCCCAAAAATAAGGACAATTTTTAAAATATTGCTCTTATAAACCTAGAAAGATAATAGAGGTCTTGCATTACTATGAATTTTCTGAATGGTATGAAATCTGAAACTCAAATGTGTGTCATTATTTTCTAACTTTAGTGTTTAATAGTTTGTCACTAATTTGCCAAAAAACACAATTTTATGAAAAATGGACCAAAAATGTGGATGAAAAAATATAAAATAGGCTATAGCAACACAATACAGCTGGGAACTTGTCAAAGAAGGGACACTTTAATATTAGTACTGCTAACTTGAGCAGCTGACAAAATAAAAGATTCTACATGTATTTCTGAAATAAAAGTAATCTGATTATTACAGTTATTTCTTAATTATAAACCCTCCATGTTTTCTTCCAAAATTGCTATTTTGCTATTTTGCGGAGGGATCATTAGGGGAAGAGCAACATTTTGAGCCAAAATTGGGGACAGTTGACAGGTCTGGCTATGCCTAATTGTATAAAGCAATTTATTTGCATGTACCTCTCAACCTGTTAATGCAATAAATCTGGACAAGGCCAAATATAATGGGGAACATATAAACAGTACTAAAAATTGCTCTTGTATAAACTGAGACAGTTGATAGAACAGGTCTTACTTTAGCATGCATTTTTCTGAAGGTTATGAAGTCTGAAACTCAGTGTGTCATTATTTAGTGACGTAATTCCTAAATGATTTGCCAGAAAACCACAAATTTTATGAGGAACAAACCAAAAATAAGAAGCAAAAAATCTATTCATTCTTTGCAAATCTGGACAGTTGGGAGGTATAGTTCAGCTGGGGCTGCCTAAGTTTGCTGCCATTCCCCCTCACAAAACCATGGTCGAATGGAGCTTCCCCCTGCAGCCATTCCAATGATCCATTACTTGGCTATTTCACTCCATTTACCATAAACACTAATATGCATACTGATTTACTTCTATGATGATTTGAACTTCATTTGAAAGTTTTATTTTGCATTTTACAGCACAAACACTAAGACATCTGCTAAACAAACTTGGCATTAAAACGTCTCTGCCCTTGAAACTCACATTAATTGAAACAACATTGAAACCCACATTCAAAGAAAATACATTTTACCCGTGGCAGATAAAGATTAATTCTGGGCTGTTTTCAAATCATAGGCCCCTTGCATATGAAACATACATGTGCTCTTTGATACACCTTCCTATTGCTTTGAACATTTTTCCAGTAAACAATGAAACAAAACGCATGCACCAATGACAAAACTGCCCAATTCAGAACATTTCCATCATAAAAGTCTACTCAAACTTCTACAGTCCACTATTATCAGTAAATATGCACAATTCTACAGTTCACCATTATCAGTAAATATGCACAATCTCTGAAGTAGTAAAAACGTCATCTAAATAATTCCACGTTAAATAAATCTGTAATGAAGAGGTTGCTGCTAGCAAACACCTTTATATTTCATGGTTTCATCGAAAAATAAAGTGTCTGATGCCCTTGAGGAATAAATTGCCTAAATTACATTAAAATAAGCTAGTAATATTGCAATAGGAAATGGATGGCAAACTGATAACAGGTTCATAGTTAGTATCTTAACTTTCAGTACGACAGCATTCACCCCTTGTGGGAGTAGAACCAACAACCTCCTGCATCAAAAGCAAGTACACAACCTGTTGTGCTATTAGCAATGCGAGCTGACTTAGCATAATCAACACTAAACTTCTCTTCCCCTGCAGCTCTCAGCTCCTTGTAAAATCTACTCAATACTCAACTGCATTTCAACTTCGCAGCACAAGAAATCTGGAAAAAGCCAAATTTATTGGGGTGGGTCAAAAGGGCAAAAACCAGGGACACATTAAACATTGCTTGTATAATCTTGGAAAGCTGCTAGAATAAAAAGCTGTGTTACTACCATACATTTTACTGCCAAGATCCCTGTGCAAAAGAGTCAGAACAACATACCACCATGCCAAATCACCTGCTCTGTGAAAGAAAAATGCTGTGTTACCACCATACATTTTACTGCCAAGGTCCCTGTGCAAAACAGTCACAGCAACATACCACTACGTCAAATCAGCTGCTTTGTGAAAGAGAGAAACACTGAAACTTAAATGGCTATCATTTAATTAATTCAGTTCTCACCATAGCTGTCAACCTCTTAGCACAAAACACCTGGACAAACCCAGTAATAGGGGAATACAGCCCTCCAACATATTCAGTGAATTCAGTTCTTGCCATAGCTGTCAACCTTAGCACAAATAACCTGGACAAAGCCAATAACAGGGTAATACAGTCCCAAAATAAGGACAAATTTCAAATAGTCATCTTATAAACTTAGAAAATTGCTAGAATAAAAGGTTGTGTTACTATATATTTATTGCTAGAATAAAAGGTTGTTTTACAGTACTATGGAATTTAATAAACAAGCAAGTGAAAGTCAGCCCACATGAAACACAACTATGTTTGTGGTGCATTCAGGAACAGATCTGTTATAATGCTACAACATTTACATACGTATATTTAATCATGTATCACACCAATGTTTAGCATTTTTATGGTCATATAACTTTATTACAGTTTTTTGCCCCTTCAATTCACCTCCTCCGTGAACACTGATAACTCATCTTTTTGCCTCATGTGTTTCCTTTCATCAGTCTTAGTTTGAGTGCCATCACTGAAATGCCAGTTCTCTTTTTTTCTGATGAAGTAATAATGAAGCTATCTGCACTTCCCATTCTCTAACACATTCTTTCTCTTCACATCCTGCTTTCACATAGGGCCTTTCTCTGTTTTCCAGTCTGCTAAATTGTATGAAGGCTAATACAATTAGGTACCTTATTACACACTGTGCATTACTGGTAACGATGATATACCGAGTAATTGGACCATCTCCTACAGTGCTTGCTAAATCAGCACAGATTTTCAAACTTTCTACCAGAAGCTTCTACTTTTTGACAACGCATTAAAACTAGCCAGACCAGATGATATTTTTTTTCTATTTCTATCAACAGTTTATGATCAAATGAAAAATGTTCAGTACCATTTCAAGAAACAGAATCTACTGATCTGGCGTTTGACCCAGACAAACAAACAAAAAAATAATGTTAAAAAATTATTTTGCTAGTGGGGTGCCCTTCACCCTTGTGAGGGAGATCTCAAGCATACCCCTCCATAATGTAATAAAATCCTAGTTGATGCAGCACAGGGGTATACTTTATTCCCATGTGCTCAAATTTAAAGAGTTTTCACCACTTCACTCACACAGACTGAGTGAACAGAGTTACTTAACCATTTAGCAGTCAGCAATGCCTCTCAGCCCATGCTAATATTACAGTTGCCACCTTGAATGATAAACCATCTAGTGGCAATTTGCCAAGCAGCTGTATAAACTCGGGCCTGCACTCTGATGAGTACTTTTATCAAACTTTTTTCCTTCTGTAGGGGTGTGTAGCCCATGGTCCAACTTTGTTAAAGTGCCTGATTGTGAATCCCCTAGGGAGAAGTTAAAGTTTTATACTGAACTTACTGTGTTGCATGTCGAGCAAAGTTACAAAGCTTGTTACTGTTGGAGCTGCATGAACTTATTTTAATAAAATTGTACTTCTTGTCCCACTTTTTACAGAAAAATCATTGCTTGTTCAGTATAATCTTGTCAAAATCATGAAAAATGGCAAATATCCTCATATTTTGGAAAGCAAAAGCATTTTCTAACTTTCTGCTTAATACTGCAGGAAACCACAACACTGCAACTGAAACACATTAAGAGAACATTCAACAATATAAACTAGTACAAAATCAGCAATAATAAATTGGGCAGAAGATTTTTTGTACTGGATGAGAGGGTGGACTTTCCTATAGTCTCATGCTCTGACAAGAAATGTCCATATATGGATATTTAAAATGATAGCCACCATACTAAGAGCTGCTTCTAATACTCTCATCAGTGATCTGGTTTTAATAATTTATGTCTAATGTATTCCAAATTCATGTATTATGTTACCAAGATTTATCCTTTACATTCCCTTCCTTTTGGATGTACAGCTATGAAGTAAGGTATGAACCATTTATTTTCCAAACATGAAAACTGTCACTATGTCCTCTTATAGAGTACATGTTCTGTATTGGAATAAATATTTTCCCCACTTTCTGCATGTCTGGATTACAGCAAACAGTCAACACCTTCATAATTTATCTAGTAAGTAGGCTTATGTTTCTTTCTGTCTCCTCCTTCATAAGGGGTCTTAAATGCTTATGTTTCTTTCTGTCTCCTCTTTCTTAAGGGGTCCTAAGTCGGCATTCATTCAATTAATTTGCAGTGCCTATTTTATACATGTCAGGCTTGTGGAAAGTCACATCCTAGCCTAGGAAAAAACTGCCATGAAGTAGGAATTCAGTCCTGGAAGGAACTACAGTCCACAGCAATGCACTCACAAACACACGCATATTTAGAAATATTTACAAACACATACACACACACTTACCTGTAGCTGCAAACCACCGCACCGAAACACACCAAACCCCATAAATCCACATCCCTGTAGCTGCAAAACTGATCCTGTAGCAATCACATCCCTGTCCGAAACCCGCGCAAATCTACACCAGCCCGATGCCGACGCCCACACCCCCCTGTCGCGAGATCTTCCTGATGAGACTGCAGCAAACTCTAGACTGCTGACGTTGCAGTCCGACCCCGACACGTTTTCCCAGCGAGTTCCCAGGACAGTCTATGCAGTTTAAAACTGCATAGACTTCTGGGAGCTCCGTTCTTCATGTTTCCTAGTCAGGACTGCTGCTGAGACAATCTGTGCATGCTCCTGACTGTCTCAGCAGCAGTCCGGACTAGTGCGCATACGCGAAAGTCCGCAATTTTTTTTTTTTATTTCTATACTTTTTCTTTTATTTCTTTATTTTTCTTTATTTTATAGTTGAGGGGGCTGCAGTCCAGCAGTCCAATAGCACGGGCCACCCCTGGTATAAAGGATTAGTCTAGATAAAATTACTTAAGCTAGCAGATCTAACAGACTTTCTCTTTCCGATACTCTCCCTGTGGGAGGAATAAACACACCTTGTTGAAGTTTCCAGTAGTGTATTCAGTTAAACAATTAGATGGATGAGTATTCTTGTTCCAATACATTAAATTCAGCAGGACAGTTATTTAAAGGCAGCTACAGACAATAGTCGGAGGTTCTATGGGAACTGACTGGAGGAATATCTGGGATATGGAAAAACATGGAGCCAATCCCAAAGCTTAGGGATTAGTCCCTTATTTGAATATTCCTGAAAGACCCGTGAGGTTTTAGCAGCTCAGCAGCCTGTGGAACCTCATTCTTAATTAAAAGGTTTTATTTTTATTTTTAACTTCTAACAAACAAAACATGACAACACACTTTGAGCTACAACTATAGAACTATACTTAAGAAAACACTTTCACCTGAGCTTCATCAGGTCCATTTAATAGAGTAGTTTACACTTGATCATTGAAAATGGCTGCTTTTATGAGGCTATCACCACACTTTATTAGTCTGTTTTGTACCACATGTGAAATTAGAGGCTGCATCTGCATCTGCATCAGTGTGGCTCATATTCCTTGTTGCCAAGTATGAAAGCTTTATTACAGAACTTTTTCCAGTGTATCACGTATAATATGAGAGGGCGTGCCCACTATTACAGGCCTCATTATCTCCTGATATATAATATGAAAAGGCTAATATTCAGTGCCTGCTTATAAGAGGCTAATTACAGGCCTCATTATCTCCTGATATACAATATGAAAAGGCTAATATTCAGTGCCTGCTTATAAGAGGCTAATATACATAATTAATGTGCCCAGTCACCATTCATCTTTCTCTTGATGAAGGCAGACCTTTTTATATGCAGGGGAGGTAGTCACTTAATGCTACACTACGTGATTCACATTTCTGAACAGTACATGCATCCAGAGAAATAGCATGCAGTGGAAAATTCACAGTGCTCATTTTTACAGAGCCCATGGATGTACACAAGTAGGAGGAAAAAAAGTAAAGTTTGAGATCTCAGAACCTTTTGTGTAGGCTCTCTGTGCCCATGTAATAAAAATCTAACAAGTGGTGAACTGCAGAGTATGCAACACTTTAACATAAGAATCTCAAATCTTAATTGAGTACAGGCAAATTGTGCCTGCAGTGTAAAAAGTACAGCAGTGTGGTGCCCTGGAACAAAAAATGTCATTGTACTGCAAATTATAGACATTTTGTTAAATGCAGGCCCAGTGGCTATGGTATCTATACCTGGGTGCTGTGGGGTAGCTGCAGTGAGACATCGAATGCTCTTGATCCCACAGCATGGTTTTATGGTACTCCAGTTTGGGGTCTTCACTGTCAGTCTTCTTCCTGAGTCTGACAGTTTGGGGTCTTCACTGTCAGTCTTCTTCCTGAGTCTAACAGCTACTGAGTGCTCCTCTATTCTTCCTCTCTTCAAGTTCCAGGTGGTAAAGTTAGTGCAAAAGAGGGCTATATAGCTCTGTGCCTTGCTAGATAAAGGGCTGGAAACTGGGAGGGATCAGGTGGAAGGGCAGCTAACTACTCTCCTGAGGGGGTGGTGCCATGGGGCCCAGAGGAGGGTTAGATAATGTAAGAGGCCGATGTAATCAGTATGTGAGTGAGCTGTCAATCAATCTAGGAGGCTAGAGTTTGGCTATGTTTTCTCACTCTTAGCACTAAAAGGAAAGCCCAAGTCCAAAATCAGTAGTGAAAACAAAAACAAAAAAAAAACATTTCAAACATTTCAAACTGAAATTTGCTGTTTAAGTTTGTGCACATCATGACGTAAAAAAAAAAAAGAACACTTTCAAACCTATGCCTGTTACTTTTTAAATGTGTATACATCTGGAGATCACACAAACACAAATAATAATAATAATGATGATGATGATGATGATGATGATGTAGCTTGTTTTTCATGTCACTAGTTCACGGGATAAACCATGCCAATATAGATGCAGTGATTTACAAATGCAATTACTTGATTGACTTTTTCATATTAACAGCAGCAATTGGGGTTAGTTAACAGTTTATATCCAAATACTGGATTAGGTGTTTTAGCTGTATGATTTATTGTTTAGTTTCCTGAGTGCAAGCACACTTTTAATGGAAATGGTTGAGTGTAGACCAGGGTGGTGGTCAGCATCCAGCCTAATTTGCCAGCAACTCCATGTTTTCAAGCATAGTGAGCTTATCCAGGATGTGGAAGTGGAAACCTCCATGGTCTGGGAAATCACAGCAGTGCTTTGCTAGTTGGTTTTTGAGGATCTGGATTCTGATGTCAGACAGGTGGTGTGCTAACCTGATTTTGAATTTGTTCCCAGTTTTCCCTATGAAAAACAACAGCAGCCATTACACTGTGCACAGTATATCACAAAAGGAGTGTTGCAATTACCAGAACAAGTGCTGTTGATTTTTCTCTTCAGTACTGGACAAAGGTAGTAGTCCTTGTTGCTCATGTTTTTGCAGTAAGTGCAAACAGGGGGACCACAGGGGTAAGTTCCTTTGTTGTCCTCCTCCAATCTGAATTTGCACTTCACCCAGTTCCTAATGTTTCTGGCTCTCTTAAATACGAAACAATGACGAGGTACTAAAAGTTTTTCCAGTTTATTGTCTGTAACTATTACCCAGTTATCAGTCATGACCTTTCTAATTGTTTTATAATCTACTGTAAAAGTGAGAGCCATGCTTCTTTTTTTGTCTCCTGTGGAACCCAGTGTTGACTTCTGTTGAGCCCTAGGAGTCTCCTGGGGGGAGGGGTCATCTGCCTCTTTTAATGTTCTGATGGGGTTGAGGATGGAATTTAGTAATCTAGTGCTGTACCCCCTAGCTAGAAAGTCTTGTTGTAGGCTGATTAGATTTGTGATGAAATCTCTAAGCTCTTTGTAGACACATGCAATTCTCATCCCCTGAGATTTTATAATATTTCTCTTTGTGATCTGGGGATGCATGCTTTTACTGTGCAGCAGCATATTAACCCTGGTTGTTTTTTTGTACAGTTTGTTGGACAGGCTTTTGTTTTCAGTGTCTTTGAATATGGTTATGTCTAAAAAGTTGACAGTGGTCTTGCTGTGACAGGCTGTGAATCTCAGGAAGCTAGTGTAATTACTGATATGGTTGTAAAAGTTATTTAGTGTGGCTTTGTTCCCCCCCTCCCTGATGATAAATATGTCATCAATAAAAAAGAAATAACATTTCACTGATGCAAAATAGGGGCTTTGGTACACTGCCTCCTCCTCCCATTTTCCCACAGCTACATTGGCCAGGCTTGGGGCCATGGCCACCCCCTCCCCCATAGCTATTCCAGAAGTCTACTTATAAATCTTGTTGAACATGAAATAGTTGTTCCTAACAGTTAGGTCCACTAATCTTTACAGAAATTCTGTCCCTCCTGGTAAAACAGCCCTGTCTTTTTCATATGCCTCTGGTGCAGCCTGAATACAATAGCTGTGTGGAAGTACTGTATAAAGTGCTCCGATATCTACTGTGAGACTAGGATAGTGGAATTGCTAACTGGAAAATCTCTAATTTTACCAAGAAAATCCAGACAGTCTAAAATAAAAGACTTGTTAGCCTCTGCCATTGGTTTTATCAGGGTGTCAAGGTAGATGGAAATTGTCTCAGTTATGGAACCACCACTTGCCACTACTGGCCTGTAGGGAAATCAGAGTTATTCGTATGGGGTTTGGGATCCCAAATAAGCTTGGTAATTTTGGGTGGGGGTGAACAAAAAGTCAAAAAGCTTGGCATCTAGTAAATCATCCTCATGTAGCATTCTTAAATGCTCTCTTAAACTATTATAAGCACCATTCACAGTGTTAAAATTACACAATCTGTTATTGTCAAGTATGCCCTCAATCTTGCAGTTATAAGCAGATATATCTGTGACTAAGATGCCTCCCATGTTATCCACCTTCATGATCCTGATCTCTGCTCAGATTTTTTAGAGCAGTCAGTTTCTCTTTGCTAATGTTGTATAATGTTTTCCTAGGTGGTTTACCGAAGGCCCTGTGGATATCAGCCTCACATTTGCTCTCAAATGCACTCAGGGTAAGGTGCACAGGGGGGCAAAAGTCACTGAGCTTTTTCCATTTTATATCATTGTCATTTCTATCAGTGTTGCTTCCATCCTTATCTTTGAGATTTAGTTTCCTCACATACAGTTTAACAACATCTATCACTGTTTTCACCAAGTTACTTGTGTTAAAAGGTATAAAAGTCAGACTCTTACCTTAGATTTCTTGCTCTGGCTGAGTCAGTGGATTTTGTCAAGGGGTTCCAGATCTTGGTCCTTTTTGTTGTTGGTTCTGGTGGGTCCCTTCTGTTGTGTCGATCTCTCCAAATCCCTCATCTCCCCGGCATTTCCAGGACCTGTTTCTCTGTTGTTGGTGCCCCTGTGGAGACCTCTGAGTGGGGGTGAAGATCTGTGCCATTATGTGGCTCCCTGTTGGGGTCTGGTGGTTCTGGTTAGTGGGTGTTTCCCTTGGTGGTGTTTTCCTCAAGTCCTGTTGTCCCATGTTGGTGCTGGGTGCACCCAAGTTGGGTCCAGAATCCTAGTGGCCCTGGTGAAAATCCTGCCTGTTGTCTCCTTCCACATCTTTCTGGTCAGCAACATGTGTGGCCAGGCTCCCTTGTGTTCCAATATCATGCCTGGGGAGGTGGTTATGTTTGTCATGCTTCCAGTGCCTACTAAACTGTTTCCCACTATTGTGTTTAGGTGGATATCTCCTTCTCCTGATAGAAGAATAATGGTTTTGTGATTCCTCCTAATCCCTTAAATCCCTGTTGATTTTTTGCAGTTTCTTCTCCTTAACTTTGTTTTCAAAGTCAGTGATTCTGTTTTAAAGGTCTAAAAATCTAGAAGTGGATTCAGCATTGTCCATGTATAAATTGTCCAGGTTTAGGCTACTGCTGATAGTCAAATCCTGCTGTGTTTTGTTGTGCCTAAGGAGGATTCCAATCAGCTTGAGACTACTATCCCTTAATACTGTGTCCCATTCTCTGATTAAGTCCTCCTCCACATTGCTCCACATGGGTTTCTTGAACACCTTTAGTCTCCTAGGAATCATATCTTTTTCTATACTGTCCTTATGGTAAATCTCTTCCCAGTATAGTCCTTTCAGTCTTTTTAGTTGTTTCTTGAGGAGGAGAAAGTTGTCTGTAGATTCATGTTGGATATTACCTCTTGCTGAGCCGTTTGTATTGTCATTATGCTCTCTGTGCTGGGCTACATTTACCGAGGTAGGTGTCTTCAGAAGGTTTTAAGACTTGAGTTGTCCATTTCCATATTGCTGGTGGTCTCCTTTAAGTCATCCTCCCGAGTGGATAACTCCTTGGGGTGCCAAGGATGAACAGAAATCAGGTAATTCAGAGGGCTCAAGTGAAGTCTGGTATCCCACCTGTGACCAAGAGGGTGACAGGACTAATGAGAAACTGAGTATAAGGGATTAGTCCAGATAACATTACTTAAGCTAGAAGATCTAGATGACTCCCTCTCTTGTTGATACCCTTCCTGTGGGAGAAATAAAGACACCTTGTTGAAGTTTCTAGTAGTTTATTCAGTTAATCAGGTAGATGGACGAGTGTTCTTGTTGTAATACAGTACATTCAGCAGGTCAGTTATTTAAAGGCAGTTACAGACAATGGTGGGAGGGTCCATGGGAGCTGATTGGAGGAAAATCTAAGAATAAAAATAAACAATGAAGATAAGCTAGTTAAAACTTCTTTAATAGAAACACTATCAAACTTGCAAGTATAAAAACATTTTCATTCTTAGGCTTCTTCGGGCAAATATCAGAAATTATAAAAGACACTATTTAAATAGTCATTCAAATCACATGACATAATAATTCAATGAACCTGTCTATGTAGTTCTCTAAGATGAATTTTTAAAGTGACCATTCCATTGAGACCTGGGAAAATATGGGCTCTAAGTCTAAATATCCATTTGAGTTCTTCTTGTTCAGTTTGATATATAATGTCATCTCCTCTTAATGGTTCATATACTATATTAAAATCATTAATTTAAAACTGTGTCTATTATTGATATCAGAAGCATGTTTATAAAGTGCATTTAAAAAGGGCAAGCTATACTGCTCACCTTATAAGTACGGGCATTGCCTCCAGAAAAAAATAAGTTATAATCTCCCTGTACCGTCATCAGACCAATAATTGAGTACATCACCCCTTTTGGTGCGTACCTTTCCAAACCCCTGCAAGAAATGGAGAAACCACAAAGGTTCCTCACAATGAAAATTCAAGGTCTTCAGCATATGTCCTATGGGGATCATCTGAAATTGCTGTCACTTTATTCTGTTTTATGCATACTCAGAGGTGATCTCTGCCTTGCATGCAAGGCAATCTCTTACCCTGCTTTATTGGAAATGCTGCACATCTGTAAGTCAAATGGTACACAGGTTACTTGCTCTAAAGACCTTAACCTAGAATGTGACATTAATAAAACCTGCTGGAGGGACACATTTATCTACCAGAGGTTACCATGCCTTTGGAACAGACTCCCACTTCATGTCAGAGCATCTCTTTGGCCCTCTTCAAGTGCAATCTGGGCGGTTGGATGGGTGACCGTAAATTCACACTGGGGGTTCAACTTGTGTCCCTCTTGAACAGGAGCAATAGTGGAAATAAGGGTAAGAACTTGGCTAGGCTTGTAAGGGCCCTAGGGCCATTAGTCTAGTAACTTCCTATGATCCTATGATTTGTAATTACCTTTCTCTTGATGCCTGATATGCGATTGCCTATTCTCTCTTTTAGCTTCTGAGTTGTTTTCTCTATGTAATATGCCTCATATTTGCTGCACTTTGCTAAATAAACTAGGTTACATGTATTGCAATTGCCATAAGCATAGAATATGAAATCTTAACCAGTCAGTGGATATTTTAATGGTTTATGTGTATACAGCAGATGCACTCATTACACGCAGCACATTTTGTACTACAAAACAATAATTGAGCAGTTGAGTAGTTGATTGTTCTTTGTAACAATATCTGTTTTTTTTTTAAATTGCATTTATTTTGTAACTAAATATAGGTTTCTCATTCAATACTTTTTTAAATTCAGGTACATACATCAAAATAGGCCAATATTTATGTATTATTTGCTTAACTGCTGGTGTATTTTTATTATATGTGAGCATACATCTTTGTATATTAGTTTGTTCTGTTGGACCTGCTGAATGTAATTTATTAGAGCAAGAGCACTTGTCCATCTACTTGCTTAATTGAAAAAAACTACTGGAAACTTCAACAATATGTCTTTATTCCTTCCACAGGGATGGTATCGAGGAGAGAGAGAGAGAGAGAGTCTCCTAGATCTTCTATCTTAAGTGATTTAATCTGGGCTAATCCTTTATACTCTGTTTCTTGTTAGTCCTATTGCATACATATGTACAAGCCAGGGTGGCTTAAGTTTGGTACCCTGGCTGGACATCAGTGGAAATAACCAATCTGTTTGGAATACTGCAACAATGATTAGAAGGACATCTACTGTTATTGTAAATTCTTACACAAATGTACTTTACCTTTGCCATTCTTTTAGCTAGTCCAATGGCAAAGGTTTTACCTAAGTTGATAGATATGGGTCAATGTGGTATTTTGGAGGTGAGGCAAGCAGTTGATAAGACTGAACAACAATAATCTACGGGGAAGCAAAGTATAAGAAAACACCGCTATTATTGGTGAGTCGATGCAGAGAAAGCATTCAGTAGATTCATCTGAGATTTTATGAAGGGATAATGGTAGCATTTACATTCTCTGGTACAATAATAAGGTTAATAAGTAAGATATATGGAAGGTTCAAGGCAAGAATTAAGGTGGAAGAGCTCTTCTATGAGCAATTGTGTTTGAACAGAGAAATAAGGAAGTGTTGTCCTCTTTCACATTGTTATTGAAGTTGAAACAAAAGCTATAGCAGTAAACTGTACCTATACATGAAATGGTTCAGCAGTTCCCATATTTAAGGGGACATGATGAGTTGCAATGTTAAGGTGCAATAATTAAAAAGGATTCTCTTATGGCAGCTAGGGATATGTGGGAAGAAACTAAAAATATAATAAAAAACTGTAAAACTTGAAACTCCTGATTATGGCTGTGGGTAGTTAGATACAAGCAATGAAAATGTTTTTGCCCTGTTCTTGTTGTAGACAGGTCATTCATATTTTTATTAATCAGAGGGACAGTTGTGGATGATGACTAATAAAGAGCCAATTAAATTTATTTGTGGGGGATTACGGCAATAGCTAAGTAGAATAAGCTTGATTGTTCCCATAGAAAAAGGTGGTTCAGGGTTACCTGATTTTCATTAAGAAGTAATTTAGAGCTATGCAGTTAAGGCTCTTACATGCATAAATAGGGGAGGGTTGTAAATCAAAGGATGATGATGATGATGATGATGATGAAACAGGGTCAGTTTAAGAAATAAAAAACAGACTAGGATTTTAGATTCAAGTAAGGAAAATAACAAATCATCAGACCTACCAATGTAACAAATTCTTCTAAATGCCAAGCTGAAGGTACTATTGCTCAATGCTGAGTCTTAACAAGAAACTGCGCTCCCTGGAAGTTTTCATAGGTTTATAGGTGTTTACTAGGCTAACAACCACAATGGCCTTGTTAAGCCTAACCATGTATCCCAAATCTCTGACAAATTCTGATACCCTTGATAAGTGTAAGCAGGGGCTTGGGAGGTGAAACATTTACAAGCAGGGGCCTGGGAGCTGAACCATTCACAGGATGCCTGTGTTCATTAGAGACATAGGTACCAAACCAGGGATGAATTTCCTGTTCCCCATCCAATTGTCCAAGCTGCACTTGAATTGGGTTAGGGATGGACTCTGCTTCACGTGGATGCGGAGACTGTTCCATAGATGGGGTAGTCTCTGGGATACGCATCTGTCTCTCCAGTAGGTCCTATTTATATCACAGGCAAGGTTTATGTCTTTAGAACAGGTTATTCTGGTGCTGTTTGTTTTGTGGATATGCAGGAGGTCCATCAGAGTGGGGTCTGATAATGCCCTGTATGCTAGGCATAGACCTCCCCTCAAAAGCCTGTATGAAACAGAATACAGGGATACGGCCTTGAAGCGGTCTGCACAGGGCATTTTACTTACGTACTGCATTCTTTTAGTGAGGAACTTCTGGGGATGTTCCAATTGTTGTATATGCCTGATAAGGTACATACCAAAGGAGCATTGTAATCAATGATAGGTCTGATGAATGCTGAATACAGTGAAACAATGACTTTCTTGGACTTAGATGCCATACCTTTGTTTATAAGTTGCACAACACAGAAAGATTTCTACACTACTGTAGATAAGTGATGTCAAAGGCTAGATTACTATATTTGTGTCCCCAAGTCCCTGACTAATGGGTCAACTCTACGGGGTGTGTTGCCAATATGATAGTTACCAGGGGTGGATATCTTCCCAAAGGATACTGTTATGCATTTCTTGGCATTTAGTTTTAGTACATGGCTCTGACAGCAGTCGTTTGTCTGTGTCAGCCCCTCCTGGAGAACATTTGTGTCAGTGTGGGATCCAATGACCACTCCTAATTTGCAATCATCTGCAAATTTAGTCCGCCAGAGACCACTGATATTGGTTTTGACTTCAGAGAAGTAAACGCCAAAAGGGAGTGGCCCATGGACTGATCCCTGAGGGACACCACTTGTGGCTGGCCTCTTTGTAGAGGTGGATTCCCAAATTCTAACTTCCTGGGTCCTCTCTGTGAGCCACTTGACTATCCACCTGTGACATACAAGTTTGTACCCAACCTCTTGAGTTTGTCAACAATGACAGAGTGGGGTATTGTGTCAAACGCCTTGACCAGGTCAAGGTGGGCAGTGTGAACCATTTTCCCAATTTACTGCTTTGATTACCTTCTCAAAATCCATCAGGTTGAGTAGGCATGATCTGCCCTTGATGAAACCAAACTGGGTTGGGTCCAGAGCCTTGAAGTTTACTGTATCTCTGTTGATCATTTCCATGATAATTCTTTCCATGGATTTACATAAAAGACTAGTGAAACTTATGAGTCTGTAGTTTCCAAGGTATGTAAATGGCCCACCTTTGGCAGAGTGATGACTACTGCTGTTCTCCAGTCATGATGCACAAAGCCTGTTTGGAGACTACAGTTAAATAGTAATTCCAGAGGCCCTGATGGTCATGTTTCATACTATTTAGAAGGCACCCTGGGATATTGCCAGGGCCCATTGATGCAGTGTTCTTGGTCTTAGAGAAAGAGCATCAAGGACGTGTTCCTAGTGACAGGAGGGGGAGTTATATTTGATATTTCCTGAGGGAAGGTTGAGGGGGAGATGGGGTAAAGTTGAAGCTGAATTTATCAGCCAGGAGGTTTGCTATATCTTCTGGCACTTTATAGATGGCTCCATTTATAATGAGCTCTGCACACAATTGTGCATTGACTTTGAGGTTGCAGACATAGGTAAAGAATGCTTTGTGGGTGTCCTTGGGCTGGGAAGTCAAATTTGAGTTTGGTAGACTTTATTTGTCCTTTGAGTTGTTTGTTTAGTTTGATGAGTGCTTTCATCCTGCTGGGTGCTGCACCTCCTAATTTTCACCATGGTTTTCTTCCTCCTGTTATATAGCCTATTCATTTTGTGATTTAAACAGGGTGGCTTTTTTTTTAGTTAGTTCTGTACTTCTTCCAGGTGGGTACAGCTGCCTGTATGCAGCTATTAACATGCTTGTACAGGATTTCTGTAAACAGTTCTGTATAGGTAGCAGTGTTCTCAGGGTTTATGGGGGCTTGAAATTTTGCCAGGTTATCACTTAATAGCAGGAGGTTAGCCTTAGAATAGTTCCTGATATTCCAGGTTTAGCTGGGGGTCCAGGTTTTATTTTACTTCAGAGGAGACCATTTTGTGATCTGACCTTACCAGGGAAGACATTATAGTAGGGGGGTGTGCACCACTTTCCTATATTAGTGAGGACCAGGTCCAGTATGGTTGCACCCCTGGTTGGTGTATTGACTATTTGATCCAGAGAGTTTGTTTTTACAAAATCTGGGAATCTCTGTGCCTGTATGTTTGGTGTTGTGTGTGTTTTCCAAGTTAATAGTGGGGTAATTAAAGTCAGCCATGAATATGGTATTGTGTTAGATGGTTAGTGTTTCTTATAAGTTTAAATACATGGTATGAATTTCCTGGGTCATAGAGGGCGGCCTATAGCTTGCAAGGAAGTGGTGTTGGATTTTGCCTATGGTGATCTGAATGTGGAGCAGCTAAAGTGCATTGTCCTGTTTGACCAGCCTTGAAGTATATTTATTTTTGAAGTAGAGACACCTCCACCTTTGGCCCCTGCCTGTGAATTAGATGGCCTAAAAGTGTGGAAGGTATTATAAACTTGCAGTGTTGGTGGGCTTTCCATGGCTTTAAACCATGTCTCAGTGACCGCACAGATGTCAGCATTCTCTAGGGTGAAGAGAGCTTCTAGGTAGTTGAGTTTTCTGTTTAGACTCCTAGCATTCAGCAGTAATACCTTTAGACTTTCTTGGTTTTGATTTGCTTTGTTAGAAATACTTTCAGTTTGGCATTGACTAAAAAGTCAGTATGGGGGAAAACAATGTTTCAGCTAATATTCAAAAGCCTAGATGGGGGAGGTACAGACCAGTCCTGGCAAAGCAGTATGGTCTGTTGACCATCTCTTTCCATGCTCTCCTCGTCCAGGAGAATGCTGACATCTGTGCAGTTACAGAGACATGTTTCAAGGCTGTTGAACACACCCTGGCAGTGCAAGGCTACAATGCCAATCACACATTCAGAGGACCCTCTGCAAAGGAAGACAAAAAACAAAAAAAAGGAGGAGGTGTTTCCATTTACATAAACAACAATCACACCTGTAGATTGGTCAAGCAGGATGGCTTGTTTTAGCTACTGCATGTCCAGCTGATCACAGGCAAAATCCCCTGCCATGTCATTGCTACCTACATGTCCTCAGCTATGAACCATGAAAACCGCTTTGCATACCTGACGTTACTAGAATCACAAACCATTCAGCCCAACACACTACTCATGGGTGATTTTAACTACCACTCCATAAACTAGAAAACATAAAACGATCACTAACATGCAGGCTCATAGATTCCTGGACTTTGTCAATGCAAATGCTCTGGAACAGCTTGTCTACACTTCCACTAGGGGCTCAAATATCCTTGACATAGCCCTCACAACCCCCCCCCCCCCATGTGTAATGTCCTCATTGGTAAGCTCAGATCATAAATCTGTCTCCTTTGAAATAAATGTAATGGTAGAACCTGCATGAAACCATAAAAACCCTAAAGAATTTTTCCCAGGCAAACTACCTTCTATTAAGTGATTGCAAAGGTAATTTTAAAGCTCCCCCGACTCCAAAAACATGGAGGCCTATGCAGAACTATCCATGAATGCCCTGTACAACCACTTAAACAGAAGCATAGAAACTATAGTACCTGACCAAACTAAACCCAGGTATAGCCAGTAAAACAGGTCACCCTTGTGGATCCCTGCAATAAATAGATTATACAATAGATAGCCTATGCTCAATCTGGTGGACTTCTTTGAGAAGGTCACCAAGGCCATGACCAAGGGTAAGACAATGCACAGTGCCTACCTTGACCTGACCAAGGCATCTGACACAATACCCCACATGGGTACAACACATACTCTCACAAAATTGGGTATAAACCTTTACATCTCCAGATGGATAGCCAAATGGCTCATAGATAGCACATGTTGTTAGAGTGGGGGAATCCACATCCAGCAAGAGGCCAGTCACCAGTGGAGTACCACAAGGCTCAGTGCTGGACCCCCTCCTGTTTGGGATACACTTATAAGATGTCAAGGCAAATGTATATGGCCTTTGGCAGACCAAGTTTGATGATGACTGCAAGTTGAATGCAATCATTTACTCCCCAAACAATGTTGATATCCTACAGAATGGTCTGACCAGACAAATGATTGGTGTCAGAGCCATGGCCTAAAATGAATGTGAAGAAATGCATAATACCCTTTGGAAAATCAAATACCCCTGCAAATGACAACATTGATAGCACCACCCTAAGAGTGGACCCAGTGGTGAGAGATCTGGGTACTCTGAAAGATAGTAATCTGAACATTGACCACCACATGCCCATGTTGGTGATGAAATCCTTCTGTGTGTCTCAGCTTATAAGTAACGGCATGGCATCCAGATCTAAGGAAGCTACAGTACCACTGTACTCAGCCCTCATCAGACCAATAATCAGGTACAATGCAACCTTTGGCAAGTACCTCGCCAGGCACCTGCAACAGTCGGAGCATCCTAAGAGGTTTCTCATAAAAAAAATACATGGTATGACCAATGTGTCATATGTGCATTGATTAAAAGCCTTATCACTGTATTCAGTTTCCTACTGATTACAGAGTGGGTGATCTGTGCCTAACCTACAAGGCAGTCTCTGACACAGCCTTGATGGGAATATTGTATATTTGCAAAACTAAATGATTATATATCATCATTTTTATCTAATCCCTTCCTATTTTAACTATTAAATGTTGAGCATCATTTTCCTCTGACACTGGCATCAAGTATTTCATAAATATTTCTATTTGTGCCTTTTCTTGGTTTCCTGATACCACTTCTTTACACAAATGTTCATACAATTTCCAAAATATATTTTAATACTTTGCTAGGATCTGTAGATGTACATCATTAGATGACTGTTGCAGTAACCTATGTGATATGGGGTGTATCCTACCAAGGAAAGGACAACCATCCAGCTTCCAAAGCTTTAGGAAACTCTCCATGTGCTGTAACCACTGAAGAGCTCACAGAGAGCAATACAAAGTCAGAAGCTAGGACACAAAATCTTCAGAACTTTCTTGCCTTCAAACTGCCCTCTTCCCTGTTGGCTTTACCTGATCAATGGTCAGCTACTGCTTCTTCAAGGATGGGCAAATAAGTTCCATGTTGGGAACTTTCTTCTATTTTATCAATTTTATAAGGCAAAGTTTAGATTTTCTGTCAAAATGCATGGCTACAGGCCAAGGTTAGTGATTTTAGAGGTTGTTACTGAAACACTATACTTTGAAGCTTAAAACATTTAGTCAGGAGGAAAGACAGGCATGTTAAAGACATGAACCTGAGTTCACAGGTCCTCAGTTGTCCCCTCCCTAATCTGCAAGAAAAGAAAAATTGTACAAGTGCCTGTGTCTTGACCTTGGCTTCCTCTTCATCTCAGCTGCCAGTGAGCAATTCTGTTCTGACCTATCAAGTTCCTTAGACCACTCATCTGTTTGTCTTGGCTCCTCTGTGGTTGCTCCTAGTGAAGCTGCAATGGACTGAGAGGCAGGCATGTCCTCTGTGATTGTTCAGCTGTCCTCTTTGGGCAAGGGAGAAAAGTACAGTTTTGTAAGTCACACATCCATGACAGTAGGTGTTCAAATTCTTCACTTCTGCAGTGGATTATGAAGTATATCCTGCCAAGGATACAGCAACTGGACAACTTCCAAAAGCTTTCACTCCCTCCACCATCACCAGTGACACCCTGTCTGCCTACAGGCTAAGCCTTACACACTCACTCTGGCTGCCTATAGGCTAAGCCCTTTTGGAAGGAGCTACATAAGCAGCCAGAGGCACTAAAAATGATCAGGTGTATCTTACCCCTAACTAAAAAAAAAAGGATAACTCATAATGAACTTTACAAAGGTATAGAAAACAAATCAATACCTTCTATCCCAACATTACAACTATGTACAGCAAAGGGGAATGGTGGGTTAGTACAGCTAATGCAGCAGTGAGGAATTCAAGCCTCTACTGTTATGGGTAAGTATAACGCAACTGTACTATATTCATTATCCTCACAGATGCAGTAGCCTACTGATAGAATACCATAGCTTATCCAGACTGGGAAGAGAAATGATGAGTCCAGGAGCTCCTGGAGAGTGGTCCTAGCAAAGCCTGCTCTGGATCTGGAAAACAATCCAGTTTTCAGAGCTTTGTAAATGTATGAAAAGAAGACAAAGTTGCTGCCTCTAGAGCCCAACTCTTTCCAGTATACTATTGTAGAAGATAAAGCTCTAGTGGAATGTGCCTTAATAGTGCCTGGATAAGTTTTGCATTGTGAGGGCAACAGAACATAAAAGCAAAGGATAACCATCTAAAAATAGTCTGTTTAGACATGAGTTGACATTTCTTAGCCCCGGAATAGGAAATAAGTAGCTGGTTAGCTTTCATGAAAGGCTGAGTTGCTTATGCACATCCAGAGTATGAAGAATCTTTCCTTGTGTGTTTTTAGGAACATTTACAGCCTGATTCAGTGTGAATGCTGACACAATCTTGGTCTTGAATGAGGGGATTGTGTGCAATGACACTATCCCTATAGAATACCAGATATGATTCTCCCAACATGAGGGCCAGCAACTCAGATATTTTTCTTGCAAATGTCAGTGATGAGAAGAGCAGCTTTCCTCAACTCACCAAATAACCAAGCCATCTTAAAGTTACTGATTCAAGTTGCTACACTGAGGTTATAGCAGACATTATCAACAAAAATTTTGTAGCCATCGACATTGCTCTGTTTGACATATTAAGTCAAGGAAATTTCAAACATTGCGTCTATTCCTTCCTTCCTTCCTTCAAGTACAACACTCTAAGATGGCTAAGCTCTTTGATATACACAAAGTGCACAAAGACAGACAAAACCACCATTTAGGCCTATAGTTGCTGCAAGTTTTTCTAAGAATGAACCTTTATCTATTTTCTTAGACATTTGCTTAATTCTATTGTCCAGGAATCTGAATTTTATCTACGTGATTTCTGGCACTTGGAGTTACTATTTTTTTTCTGACATTAGTGATGATTTTTGTTTTGCTTCTCTTGATGTAGTGTCACTTTACACCTGTATTGAACAAGCAAGTGGCACTGAGCTAGTGTGACTATTTAAGTGTGTTCAGGACTTTTAGCAAAGACAAGATCAACAATGTTTGTCCATTACCTGAGTTAGTGTTAAACAATAATTTTTTTTCTGTTTTTTTCGGCAAGAACTACAAGTAGATATCTGGAATTGCTATGGCTGCTCATGCAGCTACCAGTCTTTAGAACTTAGTCATTGCTTCCTGGGAGAAGTTAATTAAGTCTCAATATCTTTCAAAAAACATTTTGTTTTACTGCAGATACACTGATTTGTTCCTGCTTTGGAAAGGTATCTACAATACTTTTCTACTGTTCATAGTACATCTTAACCCCAGTACAAACTTCCTCAGATTTATGATCAGTGGCTACGGTAAAAGCATCAATTACTTGGATATTTATTTGAGCTTTGATGCTTCTCAAATGTCCTTTGCAACTACAAAATCTCATCCACTTACCAATATATGACTTTCTTCTAGCAGGCTTTCTCACCTTCTTCAGTACCTGCTGCATCTCCTCATAGATAAGCAAATCACCTAAAAAGTAAAAACTGAATAAACCATGTAGTCAGTTGAAGCTGTTTGAGGTCAGGGTGAATCAAACTCCCCATCTAGTGAGAAGATCCAATCTTTAAGAAATCTTGTAGTAATTGTTCCTGGCCAGTTCCATAGGAGAGGAGAGCCAATTTTGCCTGTGCCAGAACAGAGTTACCACAATGACTGAGTGTCTTTCTGAATCTTCAGAATTACCCTGGAAATCATAGCAAAGGGTGAAAATGCATATAGGAGCACTCAAGATGCACAGAATATAGCAAATCTGTTCCCCCAGGCCTGCCTGCAAGATGTCCTGGAGCAGAATTCACGAAGCTGTCCATTTTGAAAGCAAACAGACCTATCAGAGTTTGTTTAGAAATACACCCGGAAAGCAAAAATAAATAAAGCACACATCCACCAGCACTTCACCAGACCTATCAGAGTTCATTCCCCCACATCTGGATCAGTTCCTGGAAGACCTCTTCATTGAGCTTCTACCCACAATGTTCTGCCACTGTATTTTGCTCTGATATGTAAAATACCTGGAGAGTTAAATACTGCTGAAGAACTAATTCGCAAGCTATCATTGCCAGCTGGCAGATAAGGTATGACCTGTTGTGTGCCCCCCCACCTCCCATTTGTTTATGTACCACTTCACTGTTGTGTTGCCTGTAATTATTTGTACAGGACCTGGATCCCAGAGATGATGCAGAAACTTTATTGGCATGAATCACACCCAGTATTTATTTGATATTTACATACTTTGGTCTATCTGAACTGTCCCACAGTTCTTGTACGTTTACTCTTTGACATTCCTCCCCAAGCAAAATTTGATAAATCTGGTCAATACAGACTGTGTTGCTGTGGGTGAAGAAAAAGGGAGCCCTGGATTCCAAGCTGTCTGATCTCTCCATCAATGCAGTTCTGACTTTATAAAGACAAAAACTGGAATCTGAAACTCCAGGGATAAGAATTTTGGATGCACATGTTCTTGATGTACCACGGAATCTTTTTCAAATGTAGTCTGGCACATGGATTGAAGAGAATCATAGAAGCCATTAGGCCTAGTTTCCTGAGAAATTCTCTGGGAGTAGCCTAAGACTGACAGGAAAAGTTCAGGAAGATTTCCAGATAAAAATCCATCTTCTCTTGAAGAAGAAAAGTCTTTTGCATTACAGTGTCCATCAGGGTGCCTAGAAAAAAAAATCATGAGAAACAGAGCAAGAGAATATTTTGCACATTGATCAAGAAACACAGATGGTTTAGAAGACACTCCTGGCATCTGGAAGAAGGCACTGCATAGATAAGCAAATCATCTAAATAAGAAAAAAATGTGGCTATCCTACAATCTGCAATGGGCTACCACTGTGAATAGATACTTTGTAAGCTCTGTTGGGCAGTGGACAGCCCAAAGGATAATACAAATAATTGATAATATGATACAGACACACAAAATCTTGGAAATTTCTTAAAAGTGCTTGCTACTGGAATGTGATGGTAAACATCTTTGAGGTCTAAGGTTACCATGACATTCTTCATTGGAACAAGGGCTAACACTGTTTGAAGGGTCAAAACCTTGACTTTTGGAACTTTCACAAAAAGACTGAGAAAGTCCTAATGGTTAAGGTGTTTGCCTTACAAACACAAGGTGCAGGGTTTGAAGCTCACAAAGGATAATTGGCTAGGCTTAAAATGGCTCGCAAGGGCAGTTAGCTTAGTATGAACCTACGAACCTAAAGGACAAGTCTACTACTTGTCTCTAACATTGTTTCTTTGGAACCAGAAACATTCTGGAATAAATGCCTTTGCCTATTTGCTCTGCAAGAACATACTCTATGACTCCTGCTTCTAATGTGTTGTATTCGAGGAAACAAATTTGTTTGATTGGGAAGGTGGAAAGGGATCCCCCTGAAAGGAGGGGATGTACTATCCATTGCCAACTGTAACCCTGCTGGATCACTTTTAAAACCCATTTGAGGCAATCTGATGCCACAAATAAGTATTAAGGACTAGATTCTGAGAAAGGGGAAGAGGTGGCTTCATAGTCTTCATAGGTAAATACTATGTGATCAGTCTGCAAACTATTACAAACCTAACCAATAATTAGAGATCAGAATCAAACCCTGTACCTTGTATCTAAGAGGTTAACACCTTAACCATTATACCAACCCTCCCACCTTTTTTAACTAATGTTAGTTCATAGGTGAGTACTAAGCTAACTGCTGTGCAAGGTCATTTTAAGCTTAGCTAATAACCCAAGGTTAGAATCAAAGGCTGTATTTTGTGTTTATGTGGTAAAGACCATTGAACAGTATGCCAAATCCATCCCCTGGATGCACTGAGGACCAGATTCTGAGAAAGGGGAAGTGATGTTAGGGCAGGAGAGGAAGGAAAGTTGACCTGATTTCTGGCATAGTCATTCAGAGGCTGATACCTTTCGGAAAAGCACTTTATTTTTGTGATTATTTGACCCCCTCCTGACATTTATTTTTAGGTGTTGTCTGTCTGTTTGCACATGGCACTGCCTACTTGTTTTGCTTTTTGAGGGGGGTTGAGGAAATGAAGGGAAAGAACCCAAGAACCTGAAAAGTTCTACAAACTCTATGCATTAACTTACTCCTCTCATCCCATTGTTTGATGATCTACATAGCAGAAGGCCTAAATAAAATCTGCCTGTCAAGGAGTTCAAAATGTCACACTAAGTCATCTAACAACTTTTGATTACATTTCTAGACAGACTTGTAGCCGAGACAGAAGCCCTACAAACAGTATCAGCACAATCATACACACTTTCTAAGGTATGTTTAGATACTTGGTATAGGTTAGATATAATCTAATCCAAATACGTCCTACATTCAAGAGGTTGGGAATAAGGAACTATTTACACATTTCAGTTAAAACTTCCACATATAGCCTTGATAATTCAGTATTCTAAAGACTACAGGAGGAGGAGGAAATAGTCTCTTACTCAGTCCATCAAGTAGTTTACCCTCTTTATCCTCAGGAACTGGGTTAGGGTTACTGAAAAGCCTGTTCATAGCAGAAGCAGTAGGAAATATGGCTGCAGGATCACCTCTAAGATAAGAAAAGAAAGAAGTTATGTCTTACCATAACGTTCCATCGGAGGTGTTAATCTTCTTCCATTCATCACTGATGGGTACGGTTCCGAACCCTCGTAACCGAGTCAGCCAAATACCAAGCTAGCGTACACCAAACTCTCGAGCCATGCTACTACCCACAATGCCCTTCATCCCATACCTCAGATTGAGTTTGCAGAACATATAGTACAAACATATATTAGAAACAGAAATAAAGGCAGAGGCCATCTCTGCACAAAAACCCTAACACACCAAAATGACCCGAAGATCCGCCAGGAGCCTTTGGCGGCAGAAGGTGGGAGGGTGTGATGAATGGAAGAAGATCAACAACTCAGATGGAACATTATGGCAAGACATAACTTCTTTATCTGAAGTCTTCTTCCATTCCTCACTGATGGGACCGAGTCCCTAGCTACTACAGAATCTGGGTGGTCCTCATGGAAGAACATTCCGGAATACCATAGAGCCAAAGGCAGCTCTTTCCCTGGAGATCAGATCCAATTTGTAATGCTTGATAAAGGTATGGGGTTTAGCCCGAGTGGCGGCTGCACAAATATCATCCATGGAAGCCCTAGCATGAAAGGTGACAGAAGCGGCCACAGCTCTAGTGGAATGAGGTTTGATGCGGCCAGGAGCTGATTCCTCCTCCAGAGAATAAACAAAGGAGATGCAATCCCTAAGCCATTTAGACAAGGTAACCTTAGACATTGCCAATCCCATTCTAGAGCCCGCAAAGCCAACAAAAAGCTGATATGACTTACGAAATGACTTTGTCCTGTCCCAATATAAATATAACTGTCTGTGGACATCCAAGGAATGAAGACAGCATTCCCCTTTGTTGGTATAACTAGGGAAAAACATGGGCAACTCAATGGACTGATTAATAGAGAATTCTGAAACCACCTTGGGTAAGAAAGTGGGATTGGTGTGAAGTGATACTCTGTCCTTATGGAAAATCAAATAAGGACTCAATGCATAATGCTTGCAGCTCTGATACATGTCTGGCTGAAGTAACCGCCACCAGAAACAAGGTCTTCCAGGACAGAAATTTCACATCACAGGTTGCAGCCGGCTTGAATGGAGGTAGAGCCAAAGTTTGAAGCACCCTAGACAGATTCCATGATTCCACAGGTTGCCTAATTGGAGGTCTAGAATGAAAAATCCCCTTCAAAAAGGTCTTACACAGATGGGGAGATACAATAGGAATTCCATCTCAACCATCATGGAAATTGGAGATGGCAGCTAGATGCAACTGAATTGTGGATGCAGAAGCCCTGTTAAGGAAAAGATTGGTCAGGTATTGAAGAACCATAGCTACTGGAAGAGAGACAGGATCCAGAGACAGCTCTTGTGCCCACAAGGAAAAGCGTTTCCACTTGTCTTTATAAAGTTTTCTGGTAGAAGGTTTATGGGAGGCCAAAATAATATTTCGTACTGGAGAAGAGAGTGATTCAAGCCTGGCTACTAACGGAAGTGGAGCAACCAAACTGTCAGTTTGAGCGTGGTCAGATTTGGAGACGACAACCCTTGGGGGTGAGAAATGAAATCCTGCTGGAAGTCCAGGATCCAAGGAGGTCAGAGCAGGTGTGGCTGAAGGAAGGGGAACCAAACCTGTCGAGGCCAGAACGGAGCAATGAGAATCTTTCTGCTTCTCAACCAAGTAGCTTTTCTTAAGACCAAGGGTATCAAGGGCATGGGAGGATAAGTGTACAGGAGACCCATGGGCCAATCATGAGTCAGAGCATCTCTCGGGGACTCCCCGTGAGGAGGAAAGAGGGCAAAGTAGCTGCTGCACTTCGTATTGGAGGGGGAGGCAAACAGATCACAGCAAGGCAGGCCCCAACGGCTGAAAATTTCCTCCGCCACTCTCGGGCTGAGAGACCACTCGTGAAGAAGCAGGATGCATCTACTCAGCCTGTCCGCAATCATGTTGGAACTCCCCGGGATGTGTGTACGCATCAGAAAACGGTTGGAAGCTATCGCCTACTGCCAAATTCTCATAGCTTAGTGGCAAAGGGGGGTAAGATCTGGTCCCTCCCTGCTTGTTGATGTACCAGACCACAGACATGTTGTCAGACTGGATAGCAATCGGTCCGAGAGGAAGAAGAGGATGGAGAGCTTGTAACACCAGTAACACAGCTTTGAGCTCTAGAAGGTTGATATGTAAGTTGACTTCTAGAGGAGACCACGTGCCTTGAACAGATTTTCCCTGAAAGTGGCCCCCCACCCTATCAGGGAAGCGTCCGTAGTCACCGTGGCGTTGAGCTGAAGAGGTTGAAAGGGGCGACACCAAAGACTTTCATCCATTCTTATCCACCAGGGGAGATCCTGTTTGCAGAGATCAGTGATGAGGATTAGTGCGTTCAAGGGATGATGATTGTATATCCATTGAGTTTGAAGAAGCCACTGTAACAGGCGCATATGAAGTCTGGTCAACAGAACAATGGGAATGGCTGCCGCCATGGAACCCAGAGCCTGCAGAACTTCCCTTGCAGACACTTTCCTGCGGTCGAGTATCACTTGCACTTGTGTTCTCAGTCTTAAGAGCCTGTGATGAGGAAGAGATATTAGGCCGAGCTGAGTGTTGAACATAGCCCCTAAGAATTTCAGTTGTTGTGAGGGCTGAAGGTTTGATTTTTCCCAATTGATAGTAATACTCAGAGACTCCGCCAGAGACAGAGTGTAGCGAAGGGCCCTGGTCAGTAGACGCTCAGTGGGGATGGAGAGGAACCAATCATCCAGATAAGGAAACACCTGGAATCCGTGAAGTCTCAAGTGAGCTATCACCACTGCTAGACATTTCGTGAACACTCTGGGGGCCGTTGAGAGACCGAAAGGCAGGGCTCTGAACTGAAAATGATTGGCTCCCAGCCGGAAGAGCAGAAGTCTCCTGGAGTGTTTGTCCATTTTGATGTGGTAATACGCATCCCGGAGATCTAGAGGGCACAGCCACACACCCTCCCGAAGGAATGGAAGGATGGATTGAATAGTGACCATGCGAAACTTGGTCTGTATGACTGACTCATTCAAACGACTGAGATCCAGGATGGGCCTCCAGTCCCCTGTCTTTTTTGGCACCAAAAAGAGTCTGGAATAGAACCCTAATCCGCATTGATCTGGGGGGACCTGTTGGATGACTCGCTTTAGAAGAAGCTTCTTGATTTTGGAAGCTGCCTCCTCCCTTTGACTGGGTGGTACGTTGGGATGGGAGAATTGAGGTCTTGGAAAGGGTTTGAGGGGAATGTGATAGCCTCTGGTGATAATTCTTGGCACCCATAGATCGTTGGTAATGGAGGACCAGATTGTTTGGTGCAGACAGAAAGAATCTCTGGAGCCCTGATTCCAGTAACCCCCTCTGCCCCTAAAGGTGCGTCTTCCACCATCAGACCCCCTCTGCCTCTGGAGGAGTCCTCGCCACGTGCGTCACAAAAGAAACCTTGCGACTTCTTGTGCCACAACTTTCCACTCCTCTGGTTCCTGCAGAAGGAACTCTGAGGTTTGGAGCAGTGCAGGCCCATGGCAGACGAGGTCTTTCTGTCCTGCTCGCACCTGGCCAACGTATCCTTGACCTTACAACCAAAGAGTGTGGAGGGCTCAATAGGGGCATTCAAAAAGGAAGACTTAAAGGAATCCGGTAGGTCAGAATTGTGCATCCAGGCATGACGTCGGACAACCATGCCAGCACCTGCTGCTCTAGCTGCTCCTTCGGTTGTGTGGGAGAGCAACCTCATGGAGGAATTCAAAATCGCTTCAGGGGTGGCAAGTTGGGAAGCCACTTTGTCACATGCTCCATCCAACACTTCTCCCACGAGGATACCAGAGAGTTCGGAAATAAGGTCTCTCTGGAGTCTCATAAAGTGTGCCAGGAAATTCATCAAACGCATGGCAAAGGTCGCTGCAGCAAAAACTCACTTCCCTAACCTGTCCACCACCCAGGACTCCCTGCTGGGAGGATGAACAGCAGGACTCTCTTCCGCCAGGTCCTTTTTTTGTGGCCTCTGCCGCCACCACCACAGCATCTACTGGCAAGCCTTTCGACCAATGGGGTTGAGCCTCTGGAGGAGAAAGTACCTTGTCTGATCTCCTGGGGATAGCTTCTACTGAATATGGACTCTTCCACGCTCGCTGCACGATGAATTTGACCAACTCATCTGCAGGAGGGGTCACCCAGGAAGTAGTGAGTCGGAAGTGGAAAGCTTGTAGGAATACGGATTCCTCCGGGGAAGGGGTGGAAGATTTCCAGTCACCCCGCTGACTCAAAATCTCCAAGATATCTCCAAAGGAAACCTCGTCAGGGGGTGATCTAGGGGAACCTTCCCCATCATCATAATCCATATCCTCAGTAATGGACTTTTCAGGTGAGTCCAATTGTTTTCTTTTGTACACCCTCTTCCGAGGGGGCTCTTCGGTGGGGATGTCTGAAGAGGCCTCGGAAAGGGGGTACTTTAGATTAGTGGTCCCCTGCTAAGGGCCGGGGATGGCTGATTTAGGGGGGGAACCAAAGGCGGAGCTGAAGGAGGGGGATTGCTAGCCACCAGCACCCTTTTTATAATATGGAAGGCGGGCCCACCTGAAGAGGGATGGGAGCCCTGAACCGAAGAGGACTGAATCGGAACTGGGGTCACACCCCGCCCCGCTCCGAATGGCCCACCTCAGAGACTTGAATTTGAGAAGGGTTCAGTGCGGATATAACTCTTGTATCCAACATGGGAACCAAAAGGACCGTTGGTGCCAGGGCCGGAACTGAGTATTCCACCCCCAAAGCAAGGGGTTTAGTAAGGTGGGATGCTATCAGAACTGACACTCACCAGGGCTTAGATGCTTCAGGCATCATAGTAGTCAGTGCCAAAGGAAGGGGTCCCGTTGAAAGCAACAGGCAAGGGGGCCTTGGAACTGAAGGATCCCCAGCAGGAGAATATGAAGGAGTCGAAGGAGGAAAAATCCTAACACCCAGAGTGGAACAGGGTCTGGAGATTCCTCTTGCAGTCAGTACCTGATCAACGAGACGAACAATGTCTATTTCGGAAATGCTCCTGGCAGACCTAACCAATATCCCAGAAGGGGATTCATGCCAGTCCAGAAAGGGACTGTAGGCTTGTCCAGCAAATGGATCCACAGAAGATGAATACCTGGTCCATGGTAAGGAACTCAACAGAGCCGAGGATTCTGATTTGAATTGCGTAAACAGTAAGGTTGGCACCAAGAGAGAGCTCGGAGCCAAAGTCACAATTGGGGTAGTAGTCAAAATCAGATCCGAGGTCGTTGGAGCCGGTGTCTGTAAAGGAGAGGTCGGTGCCGAGGTGTCCAGAACCAGACTGGTCAGAACCGAAGTAATCAGTGGTTCAGTAGTCGTCGGTGTCGAGCCTGGAACAGACAATTCAGACTTCCCAGAAACTGCGCTCGGTGCCAAAATCAGTGGCACCGAGGCAGCGAGCCGATGCTCGGAGGAAGATCTACAGGCCATAGATCAATGGATCTTGTCCCAGTCACCGGCCGATGAAGAGGGGTCTGAGCGGGGACTCTTCTTGTCCTTGACTGGAGGTGTTGAGACCTCTAAAGAAATAGCCTCCGAGAAAGGAGAGGAAAGCAATCCTTTCAGAATCAATTTGTTGCGCCATTCATTCAACTTCCATTGACTAAAACTCGCACAAATATCACATGGGGGAGTCGCAGAAAGGTGTGAAATGCCCAAACAATAAACGCATTTAAAATGCAAGTCGCTGTTCAGTAATTTACCACTGCACGATGTGCAGTGTTTAAAACCTATAGTACCCTTTTTCTCTGACATACTAGCACTCACTCAGACAAAAGGAGAGAGGGAGAGAAAGGCAAGACTACCAGCAATGGTAAGAAGAATTACCACGAGGGTGGTAAAAAGTAAGGAAAGGCAAGAAAATACCAACAATGGTAAAACAAGGAATACCTGTGGGTAGAGCAAGACTATGAGAAAGACACTAGTAGAAAAATTAGTGGACAAATACACACTTTATATAAGTCAAAACTACTTCGCTGGAGAGAGCTCGGTGAAAATGGTGCTATATGGCTGCGTGGCAAACAAGATCTGAGGTATGGGATGAAGGGCATTGTGGGTAGTGTGGCTCGAGAGTTTGGTATAAGCTAGCTTGGTATTTGGCCAACTTGGCTCCGAGCATTCGGAACCGTACCCATCAGTGAGGAATGGAAGAAGATTAACAACTTCAGATAGACATTTATTAGTTTGAGAGACTGTATACAGTTTTTCTGCCTTCTTAGGGACTGATAGCTGGGAATAGAACAGTTGTGTAGGAACTTACCATAACCTTAGATGTCCTTCTCTTCCATGTTGCAGTATTCATAACTGTAGGGAGGTTGCTGCCTGCAGTACCAGACATCCGGTCAGTATACCAAAGTCTTAGGAGCAGGGGTAAGTGCGACGTTTGATGTCAGAGACATAAACCTATGTTGGCTATAAAGGTGACGTCTGCACATACCAACTTCAGAATGGACTGCCACATACCATAGTACCCCTGGAAGCAATGATGAGGAAGGAGGAAGCTTTTCAGACCGACATGTAAGACCAGGCCAAGAGATGCCTCATGGAGGTATATGCCTGATGCTGAGGTTTGGTAGATGGAGAGAAATCTGTCCCCTCAGGCAGCTAAATAGGAACAGAGGGGGTAGAAGGGTGGGACTGAATACTGCAACATGGAAGAGAAGGACATCTAAGGTTATGGTAAGTTCTTACACAACTGTTCTATGTCCTTCTATTCTTACGTTGCAGTATTCATAATTGTAGGAAGAGTACCAAAGCTTTAGGTAAGAGCCTTGGAAGAAGAATGAGGTCCCTGGTCTATAAGGCCATATAGAATGGACCTAGCATACCCACTTCTGGCCCTAGAAGCCAAATATAGTTTGTAATGCCTGGTAAGGGTATGTACTGATGACTGGGTAGCAGCGTCTAGGATAGAAGCGTAGTCTACCCCACTGAAGAAAGCAAATGAGAAAGCAGCTGCCCTAGTGGAATGAGCCCTCACACTTTCAAATAGGGCTTTACAGTGAAAGGAGTGGCATGCAGAGGTAGCCTTAGATATCCATGAAGTCTGTTTAGAGACTGCCTTCCCAAAGACCCTTAGGTGAAAGGAGACAAACAGCTAATCAATCTAATGGGTTTAGTCTTGACAAGATAATACCGCAATTGTCTGTGGACATCTTGGGAATGCAGAGTTCTTTCAAATGAATTCAGAGGTTCTGGGAAGAACACAGGAAGGTTAATGGTCTGATTCAAGGATAGCTCATTAACCACCTTAGGCATGAAGGAAGGGTTAGCCTTGAGGGAAACCCTGTCTTTATGGAAGATGAGGTAAAGAGGGATGGCCATCATGGTTTGAATTTCTGAAACCCTCCTGGCAGATGTGAGGGCCACCAGCAATACTATTTTCCAGGTACATAGCTTCAGTGAAGCAGAGTGGGCTGGCTCAAATGGAGGTAAAGTGAGATTTTCCAGGACAAAATTTAGGTCCCATGTAGGAGGGATTGGCTTACGAGGGGCTCTGATACTGAGGACCCCTTTCAAAAAGAGCTTAACCTCTATTCTGGATGCCAGAGGAGGTACCAAAGGAAGACATGCTGAAATGGCAGACAGGTGGACATTAACAGAAGAGTATATTAGTCCTGACTGTAGAAGCTCACACAAGTAAGACAGGACCATGGGTACCGGAATAAGTAAATGGTCCTCGTTTTTCTTATGACACCACCTGGAGAATCTCTTCCATTTTGCAACATAATTTCTCCTGGTACTGGGTTTCCTGGCCTCCTGCAGGACATTGAGTATGTCCTCTGATTATAGGTGCCGGAAGAGGATCAGAACCCTATTGTCCATAAAGTGAGTCTGAGATTGCTCATCTAAGGGTGTATTAGGGACCCCCCTCCTCTTGTGTGAGTAGGGCTAGATGGTGGGGTAAACTGTGATGATTGCCCTTAGCTAAAAGGTGAAGAAGGGAAAACCAATGCTGTCTTGGCCAGAAGGGAGTCGCCAGCAGGATTTTTGGTTTGTCCCTCTGAATCTTCAGGAGGACCTTCTGAATCTGTGTGAAGTGGGGGAAGGCATAAAGGTATATCCCCAAAAGAGAAGGTGTCCACTTTCCAGGCCTGGGGATGTGAATCCCTCATACAAAACTGAGCCATCTGCCTGTTCAGTGAGGAGGCAAACAGGTCTGCCTGAGGAATATTCCACTTGTGTATAAGTTCTAGGAACACCTCTCTGTTACGCATCTATTCATGAGAGGGTGCAGAAGGTCTGCTGAGAGTGTCTGCTACTGCATTATCTGCTGAAGGAATGTACACTGCTTGCAGGTGAATATGCAGAATAGAAGCAAGAGACCAAATCTGCATGGCTAGGCTGCAAAGAGAGTAAGATCTTGTCCCTCCTGCTTGTTAATGTACCAGAATACAGTCATATTGTCTGTGACTACTTTCAAAATGCCTGGTAGGAGGACTGGTTGGAAGATCTATAGTGCTAAGTAAAGGGCCTGGAGTCCACTCTCCCTGCACTTTGCTTAGTTTTTGCTGGTGTTGTAAAACTGCCCCCCCCCAACCCAAGTCTGAAGCATCTGTGAAGATTTGTTATGAGGGTGGGGTTAACTGCAAGGGTATGCCCTGGTTGAGATTGGTGGCTGTAATCCACCATTCCAACTCTTTCTTCAGGCATGGTAGTAAGGGGAGGGGGGTATCCAGAAGATGAGAATGTTGTGTCACAACGAGTCTTTAGTACCCACTGGATCTTCCTCATATGCAGCCTTGCCAGAGGAAGCATTGGTATCAAGGATGCCATGTGGCCCAGGACTCTCAGGAATTCTCTGTCTGAAAGTGTTTGGAGAGAGAGAGAGAGAGAGAGAGAGAGAGAGAAGCTTCTGAAGGTAGCGTTAGGTCTTTTACCTTCTGGCAGAGAATGAAAGCTGCCATCTTGTCAGTTCTTATCCTGCACCCGAGAAAGACTAGGTCTTTTGTAGGGGTCAGGTGGGACTTCTCATGCTTCACAGTGAACCCCAGGTCTGCCGGGGGTCTGGTTACCAGGTGTAGGTGATGTTGCAGGGTGTGAAGGTCCAGGTGAAGTATTAACAGGTCATCTAGATATGGGTATATTTGAATGTCCTGTGTTCCGCAGTGGGCAATCACTGGTGCTAGACACTTTGTGAACACCCTGGGAGCTGTGGAGAGCCCAAAAGGTAATGCAGAAAATTGAAAATGCAAGGAACCTACTGAAAAATGTAGGAATTTCATGTAGCAGAGGTGAATAACAATGTGAAGGTAGGCGTCCTTCAGATCCAGGGATACCATAAGGGCATGGTAGGGCTTGAGGGTCTAAAGCAGCTGTAAGGTGAGCATTCTGAAGGTGTTACCCTTGAGATAAAGGCAGAGTATGGACAAATCCAGAATTGGTCTCCAAGGAAAATCTTTTCTTGGGACTAAAAACAATCCTTAAGGAAAAAGACTGAGATGGTATCCTTTAAACCCACTGGGCCAGTGGATACCACATCCCACAATGCCGAATCCTTCACAAATGCTTTCTATGGACATCTCCAAGAATGCATGGATCATGCAATCCCAAATAAATCCAAGTCCCTTTCCACCAAAGGCAAGCGTCCTGTCTGGTGGACCTCAGTCATTAACAAATTGTATAACAAAAGAAGGAAGCTACTGCACGACAGAGCAAAATCCCATAAAGGGAAGACATCTCTGATCAACATTAGCAGAAAACTACGTTCTCTCATAAAAACATCCAAGGCCAACTTTGAGAGAAAAATTGCTAAGGACACTAAAGATAACCACAAAGCCTTCTTCAGCTATGTTAGAAACCTGGGCGGAAACCCTCAGATATGCTCAGAGTTAGTTCACAACAACAAAAATACACTGAACCCACAGATATTGCCAACATTCTGGCTGACAGGTTCAGTGCAAATTTCTCCCCTCCTTCACCCCAAAAGAAGAAATACTTATCCCAGCTGAATGTAATCCCCCTGTCATCTCAGATGTCAAAGTGAGAACCGCCCTCAACAAAGCTAAAAACACAGCATCAATGGGACCTGATGGTATCCCGGGTTGCGTGCTACGTGAACTCCAAGAGGAGCTAAACCCGCACATAAAAATGCTTTTTAACCTTAGCCTTACTACAGGATATGTACCTGAACACTGGCGTACAGCAACAGTGGTCCCACTCCATAAAGGGGGCACCTCTACAGACCCTGGGAACTACCGCCCCATAAGCTTAACCAGCCTAGTCTGCAAAGCTATGGAAAGAATCATTATGGAACTCATAAACAGAAACATAGGAGACCTACAAACACTTGACCCCACTCAGTTCGGCTTTGTAAAGGGCAGATCCTGCCTTTTGAACCTGGTTGACTTTTTCGAATCAGTCACTAGAGCCATTGATGAGGGTAAAGCAGTCCATACAGCCTACCTGGAATTGGCTAAGGCCTTCGACACAATACCCCACTCAGGCATCATAGATAAGCTCAACAGCTTAAACGTAAACCCTTATGTCACTAGATGGGTTGCAAACTGGCTAAAGGACAGAAACCATAAAGTTAAAATCGCTGGAGCAATGTCAGACTCAAAGCCAGTCACAAGTGGTGTCCCACAGGGACCTGTCTTGGGACCCCTCTTGTTTGGCATTTATTTCTCAGATGTTAAAGCAAACATGGGAGGGTTGAGGCTGACAAAGTTCGCAGATGACTGCAAACTAGGCGCCATAGTCGATACACCAGTGGACACATACATCCTACAAAAAGGCCTCACAGAAACGGACAACTGGTGCAGGAGTCACGGCCTTAAACTAAATGCCAAAAAATGTATAGTCATCCCCTTTGGGAAAAACAAAGTACCCACAAATTATCACAGATAGCAACCCACTGAGTACGGAAAAAGTAATCAGAGACCTAGGGACCCAAGTCGACAGCGACCTCTCATTTGACACTCACGTTACCAAAGTGGTTAGAAAAATATTCTACCTTGCACACCTCATCATGAAGGGATTCACAACCAGATCCAAGGATGTCATTGTACCCCTATACTCCTCCCTCATCAGACCCCTGATTGAGTACAATGCCCCATTTGGTATGTACCTCACCCGGCATTTGCAACAGCTGGAGAGACCACAAAAGTACCTCACCAAGAGGATCAAGAGTCTCCAACATATGTCTTATTCTGCCAGACTAAAGAAACTCCAGCTCTATTCAGTAGCATACCGTGATCTCTGCCTGACGTACAAGGCCATGTCCAATCAGGATCTGATGGACATGCTCCACCTCAAAAAATCCAAATCCATCAGGACCACGAGAGCTAAAGACTTAAACCTCGGCACAAGTATGAATAGGAAATGCTGGAGGGATAGATTCATAACCCAGAGGCTTCCCATGCTTTGGAACAAGATCCCAGTTCATGTTAGGCAGAGCCCCTCACTGACTCTCTTCAAGAGAAATCTTGATGAGTGGATGGGAGATCATAAGTTTACCCCAGGGGTCACATCTGTGTCACTGCTAGACAGGGGCACAGTAAACTAATTCTATTATATAAGGGGACCATCATTGTGTCACTACTAGACAGAGGCACAGTATTCTAAATCTATTCTGTACATTTTTGTACCATTTCATGGGGTGGCAAAAGCCACATCACTATGGCTAGGCTTACAAATGCCCCAGGGCAGATAGCCTAGTACTAAACTATGAAACTATGAAACTATCTCTTCTTTACCTGCTGTGGTGGAACCTTTTCTATGGTGTCCTGGGCCTGAATGTTATGCAGAATAGAGGGGAAAAGATGGAGCTGGCTTGAGGGGGGCTGGGGTCTCCCCTGTAAGGGGGTAGAGTCCACCAAGTCATAAAACAACCTTTCTGAATTATGGAGAAGACCCAGGCTTCTGTGGTGATCTTCTGCCTGGAAGGTAAGGAAAGGGTGAGGCAAAGGGACGGGGTGGAGGTAGTGGATTTGAGTCACAGTTGAGGGGTCCTGTCCTGGTCAGGCTGCCTCTGAAAGGGAGTGTTATTACCAGAGGAAGAGGTTCTAGGACTGGAATGTTTCCCAGTTTTCCTCCATCCTTTAGCATGTGGTGGAGGAGAATGAAATGACTGTCTCCTAACAAAGGAAGTCCTTTGAGGGTACTTTCTATGGTACCTAGGGATAGGTAACACGAGTAAATGTTTTAAATTTTGTAACTCCTTTCACTTTTCATGCAGGGATTTGAGGAGTTCTGCAGATGCTTCCCTGAAAAGAGCCTTATTATCTAATGGTGCAGCCAACTTGGTTTGTACATCCATAGGGAGAGGTGGTAGCCTCAACAAGGAGTATCTTTGCAATACAGAACCAGAAACTGCAGATTTTGAAGAGGCCTCCACTGCATCATAACTGCACTTAATGGCGTGCCTAGTCATCTGTCAGGCAGTAGAGAGAAGGGAGTTTAGTTGGGTCTTGGCAGGCTAGTCTGGTACATCAGGTTTGAGGGCATAAGCCTTAGAGAGGGTGTCTAGAACAAACCTGGTCATGTCAGTTTGATAGATTAGGGCTCTGATGGCAACAGTGGAAGACATATACACCTTCTTCCTTAGCCTATACATAAACTTGAGGTAGAAGGCAGTTGTCTAGAGGATTTGTCAGCTGAGACTGCTATGATTGCAGGGTCTGCAGGAGGATTTTTAAACAGGTACCGAGTATTGTGAGGAATTTTATAGAACCTGTCTGGGCATTTAGGAGTTGGGGGTTGAGAGTCAGGGGGCTGTGAAGCAGCCAAAAAGGCATCTTGAAATGCTAGAATCAAGGGAGGGACTGCAGATGGAGGGGGTTGATCCATCTGGAATAATTCAAAATACCTCTTTTTTGATTCTGAGACATCTGAGGCTTGCCATTTGAAGTGTTCTCTCATGAGAGAGATGCTATCTAAAAAAAAAAACTCTTCCCCTGGAGATTCAAGACTGATAGAGTCCTCTTCCTCAGGGATAGTGAAATCCTTGGGGGATGCAATTTGACAGCAGTAAGTCAGGGAGTCTTCAGAGTAGGAGTATTCTTCCTCAGACTCTTCTGAGGCCTGCACAGAAGTAGGAGCAGGTGAAGGTACCTGTGGTTGTAGGGCCTGGAATGCCCTGAAAAGATTTTGGGAGAAAACTTCCCATCCCAGGCAGACTGCTGTTCTGTATGTTTTCTCTTTAAAGGAGCTGAAGGGTTGGTCAATTTAGAGGCCAACGTCTGGCAGGATTGTAGAGTCAGGATAGGCTCCTCTGATGCCATGAGCCATGGTTCCCACTCACCATCAGGTTCTGATGACTGAACAACCTCAGTGGACATACTCAGTGTTTCTGTTGGGCCGGCTTCCATTATGGTTCCCGGTTCCAACTGAGAAACAGATGTCCGAAGGGACCCTGGGCTAACATCTGCCTCAAGAGTCTCACCGGACCTCCTGAGGTGCAGCATGGGTGTCGGGCCTAACTTTTTTTGCCTTCTTCCTAGGTAGCTTGTCGGAAGTACCTACTCCACCCTCCATACCTAACACCAGACACTGAAGTCTCTGGTTCTCGAGGTAGAGCTTGAGAGTAGCCAGTTGACTGCGAAGAGTTTTAGGTACGAATGATTTACAAATGTCGCAAGATGTACAGTCGTGGGCCTCTCTTAGACAAAACAAATACTTATCATGCATGTCCTTGTGTGGAATTTGTCTTCCACAAGCACACTTCCCCTTTCTAGTTGACATGTACATCCGAAAAGCTAAGAAATAGATAACAAAAAAAAAACAAAGGGTATTTATCTCCAGCGGACGGCTGTCGAATGAGCAAACTGCTTCACGAAGCTGGCAATCAGAGGTCTGAAGATCATCGAGGCGGAAAAGTTCTGAAGTGGGTACATGCAGACATCACCTTTATAGCTGTCAGTTTATGGCTCTGGCATCAAACATCACATGTACCCCTGCTCCTAAGACTTTGCTATACTGGCTGGATGTCCGATGTTGCAGGCAGCAATCTCCCTACAGTTATGAATACTGCAACATGAGAATAGAAGGAAATCAGGAGAGCTGCAGGCAGCACTGAAAGTATCCTCCAATGCCAGCAGAACAGGATGAACAGAGTATCAGGGGCTTCTTGCTCTAATAAATCAGTATCTGCCCATTTCAGTGGAAACATCCACCTGTTCCTATGAAAACACATCCTTTAGCCTAGAAACAGACTCAGAAAAGGAAACAGCCTCCATTTGCATTTTTTCAGGCTCAGTGTCAGAATCCTGGGCTACTGAACCCTCAGGAGATAACATCTTAAATCCTGTTTCTGACAACATCAGAATCATTTGATACAGCATCCCTATCACTGGGACTGGAGGAATAAGGTACAGAAGGAGGTACTGTGTAACTAGTATTGACAGTCTGCAACAAATTCCTGGCCAAGGTAAGAACATCATTTTTATAAACAAATACCATTTCTGTGTTATCACAATGATTAACTTTCTGCTTCTTTTTCATAGGAGAATCCTTAGAAGAAGACCAACTAGGGAAAGGCATATAATTTCTTTCTCTGGCCATCCCGAGAAGACCCTCCCAATGTGACTCCAATATCTAGCAACAACAAAAAAAAAAAATGGTGGCGCCCTTTGTGGCTATGGCTGTGTCGGCCTGTTCTAGAGATATGCATATTTTGCCTTCTTTTGCACAGAAAATCTCCCAAAATCAGTTTCTGCACTTCAGTTGAAGGTAGAATAACTTACAGTAGACAGAAGTTTCTAGAAGTTAAACAGTCGACATTTACAACTTGTTGGCTGGATGCCTTGAAGTCTGCAGAATATCTGGAGCCTGCTACTTGCACAGAGCTACAACAGCTGGGTATTTTAACTTTTCACACTCTGAAGAGCTTGAAACTGGTAGAACAGGTTTCTGGAATATACTGGACAAGGAAAAAAAGAAAGAGATGTCAGAGAACAAGGAAAAGAGGTTGCAGAGCAGGCACTGATCTAAAGTTAAAAGCAACCCCCCTACAGGCCTGTACTACCAAGTATACTGCTAGCTAATGTGAAATCACTGGATAGCAAGATGGACTACTTGAGACTAGAACTCTCCAACAAGAACAAGGTGAGAAATACTTGTTTATTTTTGATTACTGAGATGTGGCTGCATGACAAGATAAATGATAGTGCAGCAAACTTAGAGAATTTTATGCTGTTTTGTGCAGACAGAAAACATAGACTGTGGAAAGGCCACAGGAGGTGGAGTCTGTATCTATGTTAACAAAAGATGGTGCAGCAACTGTGAAATCATACTATCACACTGCTGTGAGAACTTAGAGTTCCTGTCCATTAAATGTAGACCATTTTACTTGCCCAGGGAGTTGAATGTTCATAGGTTCATAGGTAGGTACTAGGCTATCGGCCCTGGGGCCTATACAAGCCCAGCCAAAAAGGTACCCTGGCTTTTTCCACCCAAGAATATTATTTTCCTGTGCCACTGTCGAGCAGAGCCACAGAGGTGATCCCTGAGGTGAATTTCCTATTTCCCATCCAATCATCAAGATTTTTCTTGAAGAGTGCTAATGAGGAGCTTTGTTTGATATAGATACATAGTTTATTCCAGAGTATGGGAAGTCTCTGGGACAGGAATCTATCCCTCCGGCATGTTCTGTTTATTGTGGTGATCAAGGTTTTGGTCCCTAGAGCGTGTAGCTTGGAGGATATGGTCAGTGTAACAGTGGTGTACATCCCACCTAGTGCTAATACCACTGAGGCTCTACACAAACTATGCTATCACATGGGTGAGAAGCAGAGCAAATATCCTGACTTTGTACATGTGGCAGCTGGTGACTTTAATAAAGCAGATCTGAAAGAAGTACACCCACACTACCATCAGTATGTGAACGTTCCTACAAGGGGTGATAATATCCTGGACAAGGTCTACATAAACTTAAAGAAAGCTTACAAGGCAGTGCAACTTCAGCAAATGGGAAACTTTGACCATTATACCATCTTACTACTGCCAATTTACAAACCGGCACTGGTTAGAGAGAAACCCATAAAGAAACAAATCAGGGCATGGCCCGAGGGGGCTATGGAGACCCTCCAAGACTGCTCTGAATGAACCAACTGGCATATATTCAAGGAGGCAGCCACAGTGAATCCGCATCTTAACAATGATGAATTTACTGAGGTAGTGATGGCACACATTTCAAACTGCATTGATGGGGTAACAAATGCCAATAGCATCATTATTAGAGCTAACCAGAACCCATGGCTCACCCCTAATGTATATGAGCTTCTGAAGGACAGAAATACAGCTTATAGAGCTAAGGACAAAGCAGCCCTAAGTGTAGCAAGAGGTAATCTGAGAAGAGGTATAAAAGAGGCTAAGAGAGAGTATGGTAGAAAGGTACAGAGCCACTTTGAAGACATGAAGGATGCAAGGAGACTATAGTAAGGCATACAGGAGATCACTGACTACAAAATCAGGTCAGCACAGTGTGAGGACAGCTTTGAATTCCTAGACAGTTTGAACATCTTCTTTGGTAGATTTGAGGAAAGAAACAACAGGTTGGCACTAAAACTACCCACTGCTGAGAATGATGCAGTATTCAGCCTCAGCACAGAGGAGTTAAGAAGAGAGCTAAGGAGAGTGAACCCAAGGAAGGCTGCTGACCCAGACAACATACTGGGCAAGGTGTTAAAAAGCTGTGCTGATCAACTATGCATAGTGCTCAAGGAAATATTTAACACCTCTCTTGTCATGGAGAAAGTACCCTCATGCTACAAGGAAACTAATATTATCCCACTACCTAAGAAAGCCACTCCCTCCAGCCCTAACAACTACAGACCAGTCACTGTGACATCCACTGTTATGAAATGTTTTGAGCAGGCTGATCAAAAAGCATCTTTCATCATGCCTACCTCCTGATTTTGACCCTCTGCAGTTTGCGTACAGAGCTAACCGATCCACGGCTGATGCCATATCAGTAGCACTACACATCTCTCTTAAGCATTTAGAGGGCGAAGACAACTATGTAAGGATGTTGTTCATAGACTTCAGCTTTGCATTTAATACAGTGGTACCAATGTAGGTGATAGAAAAACTGGCACATTTAGGAATCAGTAAACATTTCTGTAACTGGATCCTGGACTTTCTGATTGAGAGACCACAGAGAGTGTGTTTCGGTATGAACACATCAAAGTACATCATGATTAACACCACGATTGCTATGCTAAACAAGTCCAACCATGTCATCTAGTTTGTTGATGACACCACAGTTGTGGGGCTCATCACAAAGGAGGATGAAAGGGCGTACAGAGAGGAGGTGGCATCTCTGATCAAGTTGGTGCGAGAGGAACAACCTTGACCTGGATATAAGAAAGACCAAAGAGATTATCATTGACTTCAAGAAAAGAACAAACCACCCAGCACTCAGGATCAATGGTGAGATTGTGGAGAGGGATAAGAGTATGAAATTCCTGGGTGTACACATATCAAAGGATCTCTTGTATACCAGCCCACTGGTCAAGAAATGCAGCAATGCCTCCACTTTTTAAAGAAGGCTGAAAAAAGCTAAGCTCCCTCCTCACATTCTCTCCACATTCTTCAGAGGTGCAATAGAGAGCATCCTCACCTGCTACTTCACAGTGTGGTTTGGAAGCTGCACACTTACAGAAAGGAAGGCACTACAAAGTGTGGTGAGGTTCCATTCTTCCATTGATACATCTTTATTCTGCAAGAAGCATCGGAAAGGCCACCAAAATAATACAGGACAACACATATCCAGAGCATGGACGGTTTAATGATTTGGCATTGGGCAGAAGATATTGCAAGATCCACTGCAGGACTACATGATTCAATAACAGTTTCTACCCTTCAGTGATTAGACTTCTGACCTCGGGCACTAGCCCTAGGGGTGTGGACACATAAGTCAGTTTTTATTTATTTGTATAATATAGTTAAATATATTTCAAGTAACTGCAATATTTACTTATATGTATAGTCAGCATTATTTGACCCACTTAAGTGCAATATCAGACAAATAACTTAGGCAGTTCAATTTCTAGTGTGTTTTGTATTATTTTAAATAGGGTAGTTAATTTAACTCAGAGTTGGGTATTCTTCTCATATATGAGTGTTGGTAAATGTCTCTGCTATTTCTTGCATGTTTTGGGAGTAGTATTTTCCTGTGCTTGTATGTGTTGTTTCACTTTCATTTGTAATCTCAAGAATTGAGCTGATGCACGAAACTTCATTTAAGCTACACATGTGTAGTTCTATGACAATAAACAGCAAAGGAGGACATCCCTGACCTTGGTCCATAGTGGCCGGCAAAGTTATACCACAGGGATTTGAAGAAACCAGTAAGAGGTCTGAGGAACCAGTAACGGCCACTGCAGAGGTACCCAACATTGGCTGAGACATTGACTGAACCTGTGCTGATGGAAAGAGCTTGTGCTTTAAGGTTTGTTTTTTTTTAAGGCAAATTGGGAGAAAGATCAGCAGGAGTGGAGTAAGTATCCATGCTGTAACTGAGGAAGAAGCCTGACTGCAGGCAAGCTGTGCAGCACAGATTCTGTTCGAAGGTAAGCTATCACTTAGTGCAAACAAGCAAAGGTAAGCTGTCGCTTAGTGCAAACAAGCATAAGCACAAGCAACACACAAACACTCAAAAAGCCTCACTTTCCCAATAACAATAAAGTACACAAGCAGCACACAAAAAAATTCCCATTAGAAATGGAGATATTTTTTCCAAAGTGAACAGCTAAACAAAAAGTCTGTCTGATAAGTTGTCACAAAGTATATGTAAGCACCAACATAATACAAAGTTTCTGCCCTTAAAATATACTTTCTGACTCTCCAAAATATAAGCAATTAGAGTAAAATCTAATTAATAAAAGAATACTAAATAACAAGCTAAGACTTGAGACCTGTGCCCAGAACCAAGATAGCAAAGCTGATATTCTTAAAGAGAAACACCACAATTTGTCAGAAACTATAAACAAATTTAAGAAAAATACAAATATGTGTGAAAATGTTCCCTAAAGGGGACAATCTGTCAGAAAGGAAGCCTTAGGCCAATTACTGTTCCTCAGAGCTGCATCTGCACAAGGTAGCCAGAAAGTTATGAAGATTTTTAGTCACTCTAGCTGCTTATATAGTTCTCTCCAAAAGGGCTTCGCATATAGGCATCCAGAATGACAGTGTGGGAAATGGGTGAAGGCTTTTAGAAACTGGTTGGTTGCTGTATCCCTGTCAGGATATATCCCATAGGTTACTGCAACAGTGAGAAAGATGAACTTCCAACTCTTATTTGTACTGGAAAAGGGAAATATGTTTATTCTCTAAGACACTCTGAGGAGCTTGACTCCTGGGGACAGGACCAGTCTTCAGAGCAGTCTGTTTCAGGGGCTCCCAGGAAATGAAAACAGAGTTTTTCTTCACCTTTGTCACCTAGGGCAGACAAGGAGGATTGTCTGTCCTTAGCTAAAGGATTATTTAAAGCCTTTCAGTCTTTACATTCGGAGTCATTTTATTCACTTCATTTTAAAAGGACATGATTTTCCTCATTTTCAAATGTCAGAATGAAGGAGTTATTTCAGTGGGAGCAGAAAGACATACCAGAGTCCCAGCACAGATATTTTGACTTGCAACTGGTGGATTTCCCTCATCCTGCAGCTCAACCTCCTGTTTTCCCTACCTTATAGGATGCCTTCCTGGCAGACAGCACATTGCATGACAGTCAGTCACCTACCATCAGAAAATCATACAAACTATACAAGGTTCCTCAGACTCACAAATTTCTTTTTTTTTCAAACCCTAGATCAGACTCTACAGTAATTTCTCTTACAAACGCATTGACTGCCAAACACCTATGGCAGCTAATGCTACCCCATCTGACAAAGATGGGAAAGCTTTTGATAGGTTTGGAAAGAAAGTTCATACTTCTTCCACCTTAGTTTTTAGGATAGAGAACTGTCAGGCTCACATGTTTATGCTGGCTTCCTAAGCCAATATGAGAAAGTTAGTTGTTGAGCTCTTTGCTAAGACATCTTGAATTATTTACTATCGGCTGTATTGCAGGTAACCAGACACTCTCTAAAATGTTTTTATGATACTCCCCAGAGGACTTTATGAGCCCAGGAGTCTTTCCAAAGGAATGATCACGGAGGGGGCTACAGGGCCAATATGTTCTGTCACAGAGGTAAAGACCTCAATCCCTTCTGAATCATATTCCTATGCAGACTCAATGTGTGTGAGTATGGGGGGGTAGCTTTTGCACAACTAACATGCTGGTCATAGCACAAGTGGCAGAACAGAACTAGTGATTCAGCAATTGGCCCTAAGTTTAAAGGAAAGGACACACTTAAGATGAAGCATAATTAAAATAGTTCTACAGACAGCCTTTTGCTACTGTTCATGCCCATACTCACCCAAGCAAATCCCATGACATGTTACAGTGCTAGAAGGTACAACACTTGGGAAACCAGCAGGACCATTAGATGTGGGTGAGGTAGTGCATACACCCTCAGGTCTTGGAGGTGAGGTAATGACACTAGAGGGAAGAAAGAAGAGTGTATTCTCCAGGCTAACGTTTTACTACTGAGGTTTTACTCGAGGACTCTAGCATATACATGCGTTAGCATACCTGTGGTTATGTTCAAATGCTGGAGCTCATCTCCTGAAGTGTAGCTGCTGGCAAATAAGTTTTTCTGTTCCCTTCTACATCATAAACTGACAATGGGCACAAACTTGATCACTCATTAGTTATAAAAGAACCTGTAGGCCATAAGCTGGAAGACACCAGATAGGAAAACGTGGATACAGGAGGCTTTGCCTAAGGCCGGAATGTGTGCTCCATCACCTTCTCCCTATAGTCTGAGTTTTGCTTGAGAATACAAAGTACCTTCCAACTGATCCTTGCACTGGCTACCTTGCATGGCTGCCATCTTGAACAGTGAAGTAGGTACTAAGCTTCTCATTTGTTGGTTTAAAACATCCTAACATGTAACTCTTCCATACTGCTCTCCCATGCTATAAAGACAATATTCCAGTGAGTCCTACATGGTGATTTGATTAGTGATTGAACAGTTTGAATGCATATGTTTTCTTGGCATCGGATGCAGAAACATCCTTATTTATCAACATTAGGCTCAAGATCAGAATTAAGCAAAAATAGGGTGGAAATAAAAGAGAGAGAGAGATCTGGTTAAGAAGTAACAACATTTTTTTAGTGGGACTGACAAAGGTTAAAGTATTACAGAATAGGGGAATCACAAAGGACAAGAGGAGGAACAATTGCAGAAAGCTGTACAGTAAATAAGGGATTACCTCAATAATATGCATAAGTTTAGAAAGAATGATGTTAAGCAACTGTTTTTTGATAACTCTAGAGCACAAAAACTTTTTCCAAAACGTCTCAGGCAACAGAAAGTATAAAGTGTTGTCACCATACTTAGAGAGCCTATAACAAGGAAGATAACCAGAGATGCTGTAGAAGTACTAGACATATTTTGGAAATTTTATGAAACTCTGTATAAAGAAAAGAAATGTGGAAATCAAGAAAAGGTACAAAGAATTAAATATGCCAAAGTTAGAGGTAGATAAGGCTCGATTACTAATAGTCAAAGTAGGAGGAGATGAGATAAAAGTGGAGATTTATAACCAATCTATAGGAAGGTCTCCAGGAATAGATAGTATTCCTGTGGAGGTCCCCAGGAATAGATAGTATTCCTGTGGAGGTCCCCAGGAATAGATAGTATTCCTGTGGAGGTCCCCAGGAATAGATAGTATTCCTGTGGAAGTTTGGAAGCTAGAAAGGAGGAAACTAATAAAAAGATCTGGAAGGTTTTAATAGTATTTTAAAAGGAGGAAAAGCACCAACTTCCTGGAAGAAAGCAGTGGTGGCTGTAATACCTAAAGATGGTAAAGACCCACCAGATCCAGCTTCATACAGGCCTATTTCAATTCTAAACCAAGATTATAATGTGTTTATTTCTATAATGGCTAAAAGAATGCCAAAGGTTAGGCCAATATTGATAGATATGTATCAGTGTGGTTTTGGGGAGGGAAGGCAAACATCTGACAACATAAACGATGATCCAGAGAAAAGCAGGACATAAGAAAATACCACTGTTGTTGGTTGGTCTTGATGCAGAGAAAGCATTTGACAGAGTATGCTGGGATTTTATGAGCAGGGCAATGGATATATGAGGGATCACAGGTGAAAATTTAAGTGGGAGGGTTCCTCTCTGATGAGTTCCACTTGAGCAGAGGAATGAGGTAGGAGTAAAAAACAATGAAATACAGATCCAAATCCAAGTTTATTGCACTTAGCACCTTGGCCAGACACAGCCTTCGAAGAGTGCTTCTTTATAGAGATTGTGATAGAGATATTTTGATAGAGGCTGTGGATAAAATTGATGAAATTTATTTTGAACAAAAATATAAGTGCACATTAAAATATTTACATACTGAAGATGTACAGGTCAAAGAAAATTTAGGTGATGTGTTTTTTGTCACTACATATAATATTTTGAGTCAAGAAATTTGGAAGTTGGTAAATTTTTATTGGAATTTCTTGAAAAAGGATGTTGTAGTGAAGAATATTATTGGAAATTGGCCAATTATCTTATATTAAAGGGGACAGAATTTAAGGGATGAACTGGTGAAAGCTTATGTTGTGTTACCTGATAAAAAAATGATGCCTTCTCTTAGTATATTAGGTTGTTGTTGTTTGTCTTTCAGCTTTTCCCGGTTAGGGGTTGCCACAGGGGAACTCTGGTCCGCTAATGATTGGCAGTAAATTTTCACGAATGCTGAGGTGCCAGCTCGACGTCCAACCTTCAACGAAGGCATGCCCATTTACTCATGTCTTTCGAATGCCCATCCAACCGCGTGGAGGACCATGCAGACTTCACACAGAAGGCACTCCCTGCACTCCAGCCCAGAATCAAACGGGAGAACCTCTTGCTGTGAGGCAACAATGCTACCACTGCACCACCGCAGATTTTTTCTTAGTATATTTATAATAATTATAGTGTGTGTAAACATATAGTGCCCTGTTTTAATATAATTATTGGAAAAAAATTGAAGCTATGAGTAGTTTTTCCTGCAATACTGAAGGTATTATATATTGTTTGAGGTGCCCATGTAATATGTTTTATATTGGGCAAAGTAAAAAAAGTTCAAGATTAGACTGCAGGAACATATTAGAGATATCAAAAAACAAAGAGTGGAAAGCTCAGTTGCTATGCATTTTTTAGATAAACATAGTAGCGATTTTTCTTTGATACAAGCTACTATTTTAGAGAAGGTTTTTATTAAAGTTGGTGATGCTGTATTACTAAAAATGTGCTGTTATATAAAGAAGCTGTCTTGATTTTAAAATACAATACTATTTTACTTGGGGGATTAAATCATGAGCTTAATTAGAAAATATCTGCTTTAGTTAATTATTTAACAGTTAATTGTTTTATTGATTGATTGTTGCATGTGTATATTTGTGTGTGTGTGTATATATATATATATATATATATATATATATATATATATATATATCTATACATATATCTATAGGGGAAGTTTTATTTATGTCACTCTTTGAAGGCTGTGTTGGGCCAAGGCGCTAAGTGCAATAAACTTGGATTTGGATCTGTATTTCATTATTTTTCTCTCTTTTCATACTACCTTGGTGGTTTTGCTGTTGTTCGAATGAGGCAGGAGTGTCTTCTTTCCCCTTTTCTATTTGCATTATATTTACAACCACTGGCAAACAAAATAAAGAACTTAGAAATTCAAGGGTACAATTCGTATGACAGTGAAAAAAAGTTGGCGTTATTTGCAGATGCTACTATGTTATACCTGATAAAATCAGAAAAGGACATTTCAGTGTTGTGGAACATTATGAGACAATTTCAAGTCTTTTCGAGATACAAAATTAAAAAGATAAAACAAAGGCAATAGCTGTAAACTATGTACCCTCACATGAATTGCTTCAGCAATATCCATATTTATGGGGATATGCTAGAATGAAGTACTTAGTAGTACAGATTAAAAAGCATTCTGTTATGGCAGCTAAGGATATGTGGGAAGAGACTACACAAAAGATGATACAAAAACTGAGAAACTCGAAGCTCTGTTTTATGGGTATAGATAGCAAGGTACAAACAGCCAAAATGTTTTTAGTCCCTTTTGTTTTATACACAAGTCAGGCATATTTTTATCAACCAGAGGTGATGTTGAAGGATTTTATCTGGAGGGGAAGACAGCAAGAGTCAAGTGGGATAAGCTGATCCTTCCAAAATAACAAGGTGGTTTGGAATTACCTGATTTGAAGGGGTACTTCAGAATTACACAGTTAAGGCTCTTATACATAGCACAAGCAGAAAGCTTCAGATTCAAAGTGGAAAGGAATGATGGTGAAACAGGAGGGAAGCTCAAGAAACAAGGAAAGACTGGGATTATGGATGCACATCCTTAAGTAAATAACAATAACCATACAGAAGATTATATTCAGAAAGTAGCAAAAGGTATTCTAAGAACAAAGCCAATGTGAATGGGAAAATGAGATTTTGCCAATAGGGATGACTTTAATTAGGGATACAGACAATAAGCAAGAGGGGCTGGAATTTACTGGAGAAAGAAACAAAGGTATTGGAAGCAAATAATTTGAGAGGGAAAGGTTAGGCTAGAGATTGCCTTCCCATCAGAGTACAGGCAAAGAGAAAGAAAATGGTGTCCTAAGTTAAATAACAGCACTGGTAGAGTTTTTAGTAGAATTTAGAACAGAAGCTGCTGTTAAAAAAGGAATAATTAGTACAGCATGTAAAATATTGCATGATAACTACAAGAATCAATCAGATGAGGTTAGAAAAGTTTGGGAAGAGAGACTGGATAAGCAAATCACAAAGAAACAATGGGGGGACATATGTATAACTCTCAAATATGCAACAAAGTCTAGAAGATTTAGGATCTTTTCTTGGAGGTGTTTACATAGGTACTTTTATATCATAAGTAGACTCCAAAGAAATTTTCCTCAGATAAGTAGTAAATGTTGGTGGCATGAAGGGGAAGAAAGAGGTAATTGGGAACATATTTTTTGGGACTGTAATGAGTTGGCAGATTTTACAAATTCCTTGCACACTAAACTATCAGAAATACTGGGTGAGCAAATTGGTATAACTAAGGAAATTAAGTTTTTTCGAGCTATTATACAGAATCAGAACTGCCTAGACACAGTAAGGCCTTACTGAGTCTAATTATAGTAGCTGCTAAAAAAGCAGTTAGAAAATGGAAATCAAAGTCTGAAGCAACTGTACTAGAAGTAGTGACTATAGTAAAAGAGATAAAGCAAATCGAAATGGGATCTTTAGAAAAGGGTAGGAGCAAATTATATAGAAAAAATGGGAATTGTGGGAACAATACATGCAGAATAATGTTCTGGAGGAGGAAAGAGGTTTACAAGAAGACAGGATTTGAATTTGGTAATATTTGGCTATGACTGAATATGTATAACCCTTGCAACTAAAAATATGTTGATAGGGTTTGTTTTCATTGATGTAGACATATGACTGCCAATGTTCTAAGTGATAATTAAAAAAACAAGGTCTGAATTAACCAAGAGCAAAAAAGAACAGAGGAGCATAAAGCCTGGTGTGACTGCCTAAGTCCAGCATGTGATGTCACAACATATAATGATGGAAAGCACATATAAAGCTGAACAATTTAAGAATTTGGCCTGAGGGAAGGCCCTCAAAATCTAAAATCCTTTTATTCATCCTTTGTTGACAATGTTAGTCCCACTACGTTAGTAGCATCTTTTCAGGGGAGACTCAAGGTGGTATTTATACTATTAGGGAAATTTGGCTAGCGCACTGGGGATTACATTCTATACTTTTCAGTATATGCCATGGGATCTTTGACATCTACCTGAGCTACCACCAACTCAAGCAGATGGAGCCTAGATTTAATGTGTCATTCAAAGAATGACACACTCAGGAGTGCAGCACCTACTTTACGTTGCACGCAGTATCAGTAATTGGTCTACCTGGTGTGGGAATAGAACTTACAACCTTCTGCACTAAAGGTGAGTGTGATATCTGTTGCACCACTGACACCAACAATATGATTTTTTATTTCATTATATAAATATACTACAAAAACAGCAGGTTTTTAACAAATAAAACACTGAGGCTTATAATACAGTAAGTAGTGTTCAAAATATAAATCTGAAAAGACCTGAGTGCATGCAACTTACCTTTTACATACAAAGATGAAACTTTATAACCAAGTTGACTGTAAGTCCTCAACAGTGATGTCATATGGATCTTGGGAAAGTGCAATATTTTCATGAACTCATGGTCTATAACTCAGAACACTTAAACATATTAAATGTCACATAGATCCCAAGCATGTATTTTCTTTTAGGGTTAGAACCTCCATGATGGTAGTTTCCATACTAAAAACAATTGCAAGTAATTGCAAAGCATAAAAAAGAGCCAATAAAGGCACAGAGTTAGTGAAAAACATGCAGCAAGGGACTCTGGGTGGAATGAACCTGACATTTTAGTCTTAAGTTGATGTGTGATTCAACTAAAAATCATGAGTATCGAGGTCAAGTTTTGACAATTCCCATTTAGGCAAATATGAAAGAAACATAGGCTTACATACCTCTCAACTGCTACAATTCAGACACGGTGCTACGATTTTTGGCATCATACTTTTTCTCATTCCTCCTAGATTTATTGATTTTCTTCTTAAAGTTAGACTTTCCTATGGGAGTTTAAGGTTACATTATATCTTTCAACTGTCCGGAATTTTGCCTCATGCTTTTGGTATGAACCTCATAGAATGTACGGTTGTCTGGCACATTATCGAGGATTAAAGACCTTTAGCAATAACAAACATTTGAGTTTCAGACATTGTATCTTTCAGAATATGCATATTACTGCAAAACATGTTATTTTAGCAACTTTCTAAGTTTATAAGAGCACTATTTAAAATATGCCCATCATTTTGGGCCTTTCACCCCCCTTCTAATATTTTTTGGTTTTGTCCAGAATTCTTGCACTAACAGGTTGAGAGGTATGGGCTACATCCATTATTAAATAACTAAGCAAAGCCTGCAGTGGATTTTCTTATTAGTAACTATAGTTGGCCTATTACCCAAGAGCCTTCTATATTGGAAAACAAAAAACTGCTCCTTTTCTAAACAGTCTGCAATAATTTTTAAAGGCCAGTGCTATGATTATTAATGCAGAGATACTAAGAGGTATGTTGACAAGCTATGCTGTTACTCAGCCATATACAAGTCAAAAAATCAAAACACAGAAAAGCATGCTAAAACAATAAACTATTTGTTTTTATAAAGAATTTTAAAAGACTGGAAACACTAACATAAATTGAAAATAACCATGTTGGAACTGTTTTATAGTTTATTCAAACAAAATAATATTTCTCTGAGATCCATTTAAATACTGTACTCTTTGTCTTTACAAGGAATTTTATCCAGCGTGAGAATATATATATATATATATATATATATATATATATATATATATATATATATATATATATATACACATCGATATATATCTATATATACATCTATATATTTATATATATATATATATATATATATATATATATATATATATACTGTAACAAAAATGTTACTCATGCACTGGTTTACAGCAAGAATATACAACACATTTAAGTACTTTATGCCTGGCTGCTCACTGAGCAGTGCTAGCATATGAGAGGCCTTTGTTTTCTGTACAGCACCTTAGACAGTCTGGCAGTTCATTCCTGCCTGAGTTGAGTTTTTCAAGAAAATTTATCGCATATAAATTTCATCTGCAGTCTTATAACTACTGGAGACATTCTGAAGCTTTGAGAGACAATACCCAGTAGTTAAGGTTTTGATCTTTTTTCTAATAAATTCTGTCAGTTTTCACATAGATATCCAGCATCTTCTTTTCAACAACAGATCAATAGACTGAAAAAAGCCAAGGTCTGTCAAGAGCTATGATCATTCCTGGACTCAGCACTTGCATACTGGGTTCATGACCAACTTGAATTGAAGGGAAGGACATCATTCTACTTTGAAACATATTATTGCTAGGGCTTTATGTCAAGCCCTTGAAGAGATGTTGAAGAGTTATCTGTAACTGTTACCATTACTTCATTTACTACTCTGAGTAAACATTCAGGTAACTTTTAATGCCAGCCAGCAGCAGACAAACCTTCCAACCTTCTTTAACAAAGGTTACTGTAAATGCATTTCATACCCAGTGGAAAACCAGTGTTGTCTGTCTTACTAATGATTTCAGCTTGCCTTCAGCAGGTAAGTGCTCTGCACTCAAACTGCAGAATGCATGATCCTTAAAAGAGCACCTGGATTCCTAATCAACTGTACGGCTTAAAAACAGACATCCAAGTCACATTCATCATGTGTATCTCTTTTCCACAAGATCTCTGCTTTGGAGTATCACAGGCCCAACTTGGCTCTCATCCTCAAGTATCCACATACAGAACCCTGACTCCATCACTGTGGAACTATATGGCTCTTCTCTGAAGACGTGGCTACATTCGGCTTTTCTGGCACACTTTGGCAGTCTTCTTAATTCTGTTCCATGGCATGTTCTATATTCAGTACTAAATGAATAGCAGCTGGCTCACTCCCACCTAAAAAGACAAAGAATTGTTTTAGTTTCACTGAACTTTATCTCAAATAACCTCTTCTTCAATAACTGCTTTAAGGTGGACTGTACTTTTATCTACCAACCATTGTCAATAACTTGTGAAGTACACTTTCAGCACACAAATCACGACCACACTGTCAGACAAAAGGGCAAAGTCTCCAGAAAAAAAACATTTCTGATCATGACAACTTTATTTATTAGCTTATGTGATGTTAATAATTCTAGTATTACCATATATAATAACTGTCTGTTTACTGGTGTGTTACAAACTCCTAACATTTGCTAACAACATCTTTACGAAACTCCCCACCTCTGGTTAATGCATCTGTCAACTGTAAAAATCACTGAACAGTTTTGATCAACAAGCAGGTACACTGATTATTTATGGGATATCTGAGGGTGATAATATAATACTAGGGATATGGAAGTCTCTCCTTTTCCCCACTGTTGTACAGTCTCAGTTTTACACATGTACCTACACACACACAAATGTACATATATGTGTCTGTATATATAAAAAACCCAGCCACTGGGGATCCACAAGCCAGTGCATTTCTTTGTGCCGGTCCCAAGCCCGGATAAATGGGGAGGGTTGTGTCAGGAAGGGCATCCAGCATAAAACTTCGCCAAATCATTTATGCGGACAGCAATCCAACAGGGTGTTGGCGGAAATTGGGCTACTGTTGGCTGAAGGGGGAGAAGAGGGGGAAGGCAGGGCCGAAAGCAGGAAGAGAGGAGAAAGGCTAGGACTGTGGTAGTGAGGGTTGGAACTTTGAATGTTGGCAGTATGACTGGTATAGGGAGAGAGCTAGCTGATATGATGGAGAGAAGGAAGGTTGGTATACTGTGTGTGCAAGAAACCAGATGGAAGGGGAGTAAGGCTAGGTGTATCGGAGGTGGGTTCAAATTTTTTATCATGGTGTGGATGGGAGGAGAAATGGCGTTATCCTAAAGGAACAGTATGCTGAGTGTTTTGGAGGTGAAAAGAGTGTCGGATAGAGTGATGTTTATGAAGCTGGAAATTGATGGTGTAATGATGAATGTTGTTAGTGCATATGCTCCACAAGTTGAGTGTGCGATGGATAAGAAAGAAAAATTTTGGAGTGAGTTGGATGAAGTGGTGATGACTGTACCCAAAAGTGAGAGAGTGGTGATTGGAGCAGATTTCAATGGGCATGTTGGTGAAGGGAACAGAGGGGATGAGGAAGTGATGGGTAGGTATGGTGTTAAGCAAAGGAATGCAGAAGGTCAGATGGTAGTGGATTTTGCAAAAAGGATGGACATGGCTGTGGTGAATATGTATTTTATCAAGAGGGAGGAGCACAGTGTGACATACAAGAGTGGAGGAAGATGCACACAGGTGGATTATATCTTATGTAGGAGGGCCAGTTTGAAGGAGATTGGAGACTGTAAAGTGGTGACCGGGGAAAGTGTAGTTAGGCAGCATAGGATGGTGGTTTGTAGGATGACGTTGGTGATTAAAAAGAGGAGGAGGAGTGTGAGGGCAGCACCAAGGACCAAATGGTGAAAATTAAAAAAGGGTAATTGTGAGGTGGAGTTCAGGGAAGAGTTAAGACAGGCACTGGGTGGCAGTGAAGCGTTACCAAATACTGGGTAACTACAGCAGAGCTAGTAAGGGAGATTGCTAGAAAGGTGCTTGGTATGACATCTGGGCAGAGGAAGGATGACAAGGAGACATGGTGGTGGAATGAGGAAGTACAGGAGAGTATACAGAGAAAGAGGTTGGCAAAGAAGAAGTGGGATTGTCAGAGAGATGAAGAAAGTACACAGGAGTATAAGGAGATGAGGTGCATGGCAAAGAGAGAGGTGGCAAAGGCTAAGGATAAGGCATATGAAGAGTTGTATGAAAGGTTGGACACTAAGGAGGGAGAAAAAGGATCTGTACTGATTGACTAGACAGATGGACCGAGCTAGGAAAGATGTGCAGCAGGTAAAGGTGATAAAGGATAATGAGGGAAACGTACTCATAAGCGAGGAGAGTGTGTTGAGGAGATGGAAAGAGTACTTTGAGGGGTTGATGAATGAAGAGAATGAGAGGGAGAGAAGATTGGATGATGTGGGGATAGTGAATCATGAAGTGCTATGGATTAGCAAGGAGGAAGTAAGGATAGTTATGAAGAGGATGAAGAATGGAAAGGCTGTTGGTCCAGATGACATACCTGTGGAAGCATGGAGGTGTTAGGTGAAATGGCAGTGGAGTTTTTAACCTGATTGTTTAATGAAATCTTGGAAAGTGAGAGGATGCCTGAGGAAAGGAGAAAAAGTGTTTTGGTACCGATTTTTAAGAAAAAGGGTGATGTGCACAGCTGTAGTAACTACAGAGGGATTAAATTGATCAGTCACAGCATGAAGTTTTGAAAGCTAGATTAAGAAGGGAGGTGATGATTAGTGATTAGCAGTATGGTTTCATGCTGGGAAAGAGCACTACAGACGTAATGTTTGCTTTGAAATTGTTGATGGAGAAGTACAGAGAAGGTCAGAAGGAGTTGCATTGGGTTTTTGTAGACTTAGAGAAAGCATATAAGAGGGTGCCTAGAGAGGAGTTGTGGTATTGTATGAGGAAGTCGGGAGTGTCGGAGAAGTATGTAAGACTGGTACAGGATATGTACGAGGGTAGTGTGACAGCGGTGAGGTCTGTGGGTGGAGTGATGGATGTGTTTAAGGTGGAGGTGGGATTACATCAAGGATCAGCTCTGAGCTCTTTCTTATTTGCAATGGTGATGGACAGGTTGACAGACGAGATCAGACAGGAGTCCCCGTGGACTATGATGTTTGCAGATGACACTGTGATCTGTAGTGAGAATAGGGAACAGGTGGAGGAGACCCTGGAGAGATGGAGATATGCTCTAGAGAGAAGAGGAATGAAGGTCAGCAGGACTAAGACAGAATATATGTGTGTGAATGAAAAGGAGGATAGAAGAATGGTGAGGATGCAGGGAGTAGAGGTGGTAAAGGTGGATGAGTTTAAATACTTGGGATCAATAGTTCAGAGTAATGGTGAGTGTGGAAGAGAGGTGAAGAAGAGAGTACAGGCAGGATGGAATGGGTGGAGAAGAGTGGCAGGAGTGATTTGTGACAGACGAGTACCAGTAAGAGTGAAATGGAAGGTCTACAAGAGGGTAGAAAGACCAGCTATGTTATATGAGTTGGAGACAGTGGCATTGACAAAAAGGTAGAGTTACAGCTGGATGTGGCAGAGTTAAAGATGTTAAGATTTGCACTGGGTGTGACGAGGGTGGACAGCATTAGGAATAAGTATATTAGAGGGTCAGCCCAGGTTGGAAGCTTTGGAGACAAAGTCAGAGAGGCAAGATTACATTGGTTTGGACATGTGCTGAGGAGGGATGCTGAGTATATTGGGAAAAAGATGCTAAGGTTGAAACTACCAGGTAACAGGAAAAGAGGAAGGCCAAAGATAAGGTTTATGGATGTGGTGAGAGAGGACATGCAGGTGGTTGGTGTGACAAAGCAAGATGCAGAGGACAGGAAGAATTGGAAACAGATCTGCTGTGGAGACCCCTAACAGGAACAGCCGAAAGAAGATGATATATATATATGTATATATATATATATATATATATATATATATATATATATATATATATATATATATATACACACACACACATACACACATTATATATATATATATATATATATATATATATATATATATATATATATATATATATATATATATATATACACACACACACACACACACACACACACACACACACACACACACACACACACACACAGCGGATATAAAAAGTGTACACACCCCTGTTAAAATGCCAGGTTTTTGTGATATAAAAAAATGAGACCACAATAAATAATTTCAAAATGTTTCCCACCTTTAATGTGACCTACAACCTGTACAATTCAGTTCAAAAACAAACAAATCTGTTAGGGAAAAAATATAAAAAATAAAAAAATGTACAATATGCTGGTTGCATAAATGTGCACTCCCTTAAACTAATACTTTGTTGAAGCACTTTTTTATTTAATTACAGCATTCAGTTTTCTTGGGTACACACCTGCCATCAATTAGAGACTCTGATTAACCCCAAGTAAAGTTCATCTGCCCTAGTAGGATTTTCCTGATATTTACTCAGTTGCCTGCTACAGCAAAAGCCATGGTTTGCAGAGAGCTTAGAAAACATCAAAGGGAGCTCATTGTTGAAAGGTATCAGTCAGGAGAAGGGTACAAAAAATTTTCCACAGCACTGGATACACTATGGAATACAGTGAAGACAGTAAATCAAAAAGTGGAGAAAATATGGGACAACAGTGACACTGCAAAGAAATGGATGTCCCTCCAAAACTGTTGACAATACAAGACGAAGACTGGTTAGGGAGGCTGCCAAGAGACCTACAGCAACACTGAAGGAGCTGCAGGAATTTATGGCAAGTACTGGTTGTGTACTACATGTGACAACAATCTCGCGTACAGGAGCGGCCTTAGGTCAACTGGTGCCCTAGGCAAAAGGGCTCCATGGTGCCCCCCACCACACTACCCGGTGCCCCCATCGTAGTCCAGCTACACCAAATAAATACTGGAAAAGCACCCCTGCTAGAGCGGCGCCCTAGGCGGTCACCTAGTTGGCCTATGCCAACTTTCCATATGTCTGGACTATGGGGTAAGGTTGCACGACGGAAGCCTTTTCTTACACAGAAAAACATCCAGGCCTGGCTAAAATGTGCAAAACAATACATCAAGTCTCCCAAAAGCATCTGGGAAAATGTGTTATGGTCTGATGAGACCAAGGTTGAACTTTTTGGCCACAATTCCAAAAGCTACATTTGGTGCAAAAACAACACTTTGCCTCACCAAAAGAACACCATCCTCACGGTGAAGCATGGTGGTAGCAGTATCATGCTTTGGGGTTGCTTTTCTTCAGCTGGAACTGGGGCTTTAGTCAAGGTGGAGGGAATTATGAACAGTTCCAAATACCAGTCACTTTTCGCCCTAAACCTAAAGCATCTGCTAGAAAGGTGAAGATGAAGAGGAACTTCACCTTTCAACATGACAATGACCCCCAAGCATACATCCAAATCAACAAAAGAATGACTTCACCAGAAGAAAATTTAAGTTTCAGAATGGGCCAGACCTAAATACAATAGAAAACCTGTGGGGTGACCTGAAAAGGGCTGTGCACAAGAGATGCCCTCACAATCTGACAGATTTGGAGCACTTTTAGAAGGAAGAGTGGGCAAATATTGCCAAGTCAAGATGTGCCATGCTGATAAGACTCCTACCCCAGAAGACCAAATGTAATTAAATCAAAAGGTACTTTAACAAAGTATTAGTTTAAGGGTGTGTACACTTATGCAACCAGCTTACTGTACGTTATTTATTTTTATTTCTTCCCCTAATAGATTTATTTGTTTTTCAATTGAATTGTACATGTTATAGGTAACATAAAGATGGGAAAAGTTTTGAAAATGATTTATTGTGGTTTCATTTTTTTATATCACAAAAACCTGGCATTTTCACAGGGGTCTGTACACTTTTTATATCCACTGTGTGTGTGCGTGTGTGTGTGTATATATATATATATATATATATATATATATATATATATATATATATATATATATATATATATATATATATATATTTATTTATTTATACACTTCAAGAGTGAACCAGCAAGGGACAGAAACCACACTGAGAACCCCAAACTGTTCCAGGTGGGGAAGGAGACTCACAACCTGCAAAAATAACAAATAATTTTAATGTTAAGCACTTCTGTCCACAAAAGTGGTCGGGACTTCATCAGAACACATGAATAAATGGCTCCTCACGTAAACTGCTTATAAACACATCCCATAAAATCATGACCTATTGCACCCAGTTCTCTCAGTGACTCACACTGTTACCTTAACTTGCAAAAAAAAAAATTTCATATGCACTTATCTGTCACTATCAAAAATTACATATTATTGTATTGTATGCTGTATTTCTCGGTGACTCAGAGGTGTATATATATATATATATATATATATATCTATATATATATATATATATATATATATATATATATATACACACACACACACACACACACACACACATACACACACACATTTTATATATATGTGTGTGTGTGTGTGTGTGTGTGTGTATGTATATACAGAATTAGAGAGAGATGGGGTGTGGGGCTCACAAAACATTACTTTGCTTTTTTCACTTTCATTTTTTTAAAAAGGTTTTTGCCCCGTACCCCCTTGCTTCATTCATGAGTCTACAGAACCTGAAAAACCTCCCCTGGACCTTCTCCAATCAATATTTGGGGCTAGCAGGTCAGGAGAGACAGGCACCCCTGGATAATATCATACTGCTGTCCGTGTTCTAAGTTCCATTCCTGTATACATATCTATAGTGTCATAGGATAGATATGCAATGAGCATGCTAGTGTACTGCCTTGCCTCTAAGTTGACTCAGCCAAAGCCCCATGCCCCTGAAGACAATACCTCCTGCATGTGCCAATCCTCCACCAGAGATCAAAAGTAAGGGATGTCAAAATGCATGCCTCCCACAGACCTGTATTACCAGCATTCCCTTTCCAGCTACTCAGTCGCCCAAGATGACAACTGAACTTGGGACAACTGAGCTGTTGTCACAGCTTTATCCTTCTGTGCCACAGTGCTGGCTTAACTGTTGTGTTTTTAGTGAGCGTCAGTGCTGCTATGTTCAACAAACCGATCAACAGAACAGGAATGACAGTCCTGCAGATCATATGCACTAAATCCATGCTTATTGTATGTTTTGTGTGGCTTTTATTCTTGAGTCCCTTGTGTAAATGGGCACAGCCAACTCAGTTACCAAAGTACACATAAACAAACACGTATAAAAATACATAAATAAAGGAAACCTAGGAAGCTTATAAATTATATTACCAAGCTGTTGCATTTTATATCAACTATAAAACTAGCTACTGGCCTGATTAGATCCCTTTTAAAAAGTGAACAAACTGCTCACCAATGTGTACTGCCACACAAAGGAAATGTCCCATATCTATAATATTCTTCTGCAATGAAGACTGCATGTATAATTAACACACTGGAGATGCAGAACAGGAAAAGAGAGAGAAACTGACAAGACAATGAATGAATGAGTGAACATGTCTGCATGTGAAAACTGGAATGGTAAAGGAAATGTACATTTATATTAACATGTATCTAGTTTTCAAATGCTACCAGTCTGCAGAATTCAACCATGTTTCCTGAAATTACAGATACCTTTCCTAAGTAAAGTATCAAGATGAAAACAAAATGGTCATGTTTCTTTAAATTATTACTGTTTTCTTTTCTGTATAAAACATTATGATGTAAAACTAGTCATGCAGTGCAGTTTTGTGTACTGTGTCACAGGTGCAACAGTTACGTCTACAATCTGGTAGCACATTACCTTGTGCCCATTTCCATTATGTCATCTGGTGGTAAGAGAACAAATGTTGCATGACATCAGCAGCAATGGTTAGAGACAAGGCACAACAGTCACCTCCAGCAAGTCTCCTGATTCAAGGGATTTTGCCTGAAGTTTGGAAATTGTGGATCCAAAAGTTTTACTTGTTCCCCAGAGACATAAAAGTCTCCTTGCTAATGACTTGTGAGGTATTAGTAAACGATGACTGAGCCTGTCCACTAAGCGATTGGCTTTTATAGGATGTGACTGGGCATCAGAAAGTGGTTCACAAACATAACCCATACCCATAACCATACCCTCATGGCCTGGCAGAATAGGATAGGAGTGGGTTCCCCCCTCCCACTCCTTGCTCAAGTACCATACCACTGTCAAGTTGTCAATGTGCATGGCAACTGCACAGTGGAAAAAGTAGTCCTGAAATACTCCTCATCGACATTAACCCCCTTTTTCCTGTTTTTCCACATGGAATCAGAGTATCATGTCAACTGTCACCAGTTCTTTTAAAACAGTGTCACACTCCTACCATCTTCAACAGTCATTTTTGTTAAAAATCTTCTCACACACATCTCTCCATCATTTGGCTGGATGCCCTTGTTTCCTCTTGCCTTCTTCATGTCTCTCCCAAATATTCAAGTCATTTTTGCTTTCCTTCACATGTGCATGAATCACCATAAACTGTCTTCTTTTCATCTTCTCTGCAATTGGTTCTACTTTGGCTTCTGCTCTGATGTCATCATTACTTTGTATAACTCACAACATGCATCCTACCGCCTATCTCAGGCACTTCATCCCCATCAGTTCTAGCTTCCTCAGCTGCTCTCCCTTAACTGCATAGGTTTCTGTACCTTACAGGCATACTGGTCACATCACTGTTTTTCAGATTCTTTTGATTCCCCCATTTTCTGTCATGACAACTGCATTGTCTGCACTCAGTTTTATGTCTTTAGTTTTGCACTGAAGTCCCCTATCATTTCCTTAAACTCCTGTTCAGAGTCTGCTTTAAGTTCTGCATTGCATACAGCAGCAGCATTGTTGATCTATCAACTAACACAGTCCATTACCAGTATATAGAGTAGTGGGTTCACAGCTGAACCTTGATGTAGACCCAGTCCCAGTGGCTTAGAGACAAGGCAGTATACCAGCCTGGCAGCATTTACCATCAATGGTACCATCTAGACTCACATTCTGTCCATCTACCCACCAACCGAGATGAGACTGGACCCAGCCAAGTATAACTTCTACAACCAGCTCCAATACATGCTGGATTCAATCCCACAGACCAAGATGATCAACATGGCGGGAGACTTCAACGACCACATTGGCGAGAACAGGTCTGGTTGGGAATGAATGATGGGTAGATTTGGCCATGGGAACATGAATTATAACAGCCTGCGCCTTCTGTCCTTTGCTGCATCAAACAGTCTCATTGTAGGAAACAGCCATTTCCAGCATCCCCTCAAACACCAGTTCACATGGCAAAACCCATCCAGCCAGGATTCAGCCATATTAGAATACATCCTGGTCAACTCTTACAATCATCGCTCAAGGATATCCATGCTATGCAAGGACCTGATTGTGGCTCCGATCATTACCTCACCTGTGCCATGGTGCAGCTTCACTTACAGTGTGCAAAGCGCAAGTCATCTCCACCAGCCAGGCTGGATGGGAAGCAACTGATGTCCCTCACCTGCAAACAGGAATTGCAGATTGCACTGTGAAACCGGTTCGCAGCATTGGCCCAAATGGAGGACGTGGATTAGGCAGAAGTGCAAATAAACTCAATCATGGAATGCACCAAATCGCTATGCTCACCCATCTGCTGCCAAACACAGCCATTGATATTGGATTACTGCATGGATCTCATAGTCCTATGGAAGCAGGTGAAGCTGGTCAACTACAATCGATACTGACAGCACAACTGAGAAGTTTGCCAGAGGCTGAAAGTAAAGCATATTGCAGCAGGTGGCAGCTGACCTTGTGGAGGTGGCATTCAAACCATAGTATTACTCCCTACACAGCACCCTCAAACAACTGAGTGGGGAGACCAAACCCACCAGTGACAACATAAAAAAGTGAATGGGACCTTCATGAGTTCATCTTATGAATGCCTGAAACTTTGGGGGGAATTCTTTCAAGAGCTTTACAACTATGATCCACCTCATGGACCAATGGTCGACTCACCATTCATCGATCTCCCTGAGGCCCCAATGACTGATGCAAAGTCAACAGGTGAAGAAGTGAAATCAGCTATCAGAACTCTGAGAAACTGCAAGGCACCAGGAGCAGATCAGGCAGTGTGGAAGCAATCAAGGCTGGTGGCAATATCCTGCTATGGGTTATAGAACAGATACTATCCACATGGAAATAAGCCATCATTGTACCCACCCACAAGAAGGGGGACAAAACAGAATGCAAGAACCTGCATTAGCCTGCTCTCCATCATCGGCAAAGTCTTTATGAAGATCATACCATCCAGACTGCAGAAACACTGCAAGCAAACCAGTAGGGAAGAACAGATTGGATTCAGACCAGAATATTCTGAGAGCACATCTTCACCATCCATCAGCTAATGGAGGAAAAAATCTGGTGTGGACAATGTACAGTTATTGTCTATCGATTTCAAGTCTGCATTTGACTGTATCCATAGACCTGCCCTGTGGAAGACACTGGAGACAGAGCACGTGCCAAAGAAAATCATCATACTCCTTCAAACATCATACAATGGTTCATCCAGCCAGGTGTTTATTCAGAACGAAATGTCTGAAGAGCTTATTATGCAGACTGGGGTCCATTAAGGGGATGTAGTCTCTCCACTGCTGTACGACATAGTGGTGGATGCCATCATGATGAGTATAGTTCTGGTTAACATGGTTAACATGGGAGTACAGTACGATGAAGCTCATTCTTTGAATGACCTGTTGTTCGCCTATGACAGCCTTCGATACAATACCCCACTCGGGCATTATAGATAAGCTCACCAGCTTAAATATAAACCCCTATGTCACTAGATGGGTTGCAAACTGGCTCAAGAACAGAACCCACATGGTTAGAATTGCTGGAGCCATGTCAGACTCCAAACCAGTTACAAGTGGCGACCCACAAGGCTCAGTCCTGGGACCTCTCTTGTTCAGTATATATTTCTCTGCGGTACAGGCCAACACGGAAGGACTGTGGCTGACCAAGTTCGCAGATGACTGCAAACTGGGCGCCATAATCAACTCTCCAGCCGACACAAGCATCCTCCAAAAGGGCCTCATAGAAACAGACAACTGGTGCCAGAGCCATGGCCTCAAGCTAAACGCCAAAAAGTGTATAGTCAACCCCTTTGGCAAAAACAAAGTGCCCACAAATTACCACATAGGTGGTAATCCATTAAGTACAGAAGAAGTCAGTAGGGACCTGGGGACCCAAGTTGATAACAATCTCTCATTTGACAACCACGTGGCCAAAGTGGTTAGAAAAACATTTTATATAGCCCACCTAATCATGAAGGGATTCACATCTAGATCAGGGAGGTCATCGTGCCTCTTTACTCATCCCTCATAAGGCCCATAATTGAGTACAATGCCCCTTTTGGGATGTACCTTACCAGACACCTGCAGCAACTGGAAAGACCCCAAAAGTACCTCACCAAGAGGATCAAAGGGCTCAAACAGATGCCATATGCTGCCCGGTTAAAGAAACTCCAGCTCTACTCAGTGGCATACCGCCTGCTCAGAGGTGATCTGTGCCTGACGTATAAAGCCATGTCCAACCCGGAATTAATGGACATGCTGCACCTCAGAAAATCCAAATCCCATCGAGCTACGCTCGAGAGACTTGAACCTCAGCACTGAAATAAATAGGACATGCTGGAGGGACAGATTCATAACCCAGAGGCTCCCTTCACTCTGGAATAAAATCCCAGTCCAGGTTAGGCAGAGTCGCACATTGACTCTCTTCAAGAGGAATCTTGATGAGTGGATGGGAGATCGTAGGTTTACCCCGGCTATCACTTCTGTGTCACTGTTAGACAGAGGCACAGTATACTAACCTCAAAAAAAGGCATAGCAAAATTAATTTAAAATGGGCGGCGAAAGCCAAACACACTCTGGCTAGGCTTATAAATGCCCTAGGGCAGATAGCCTAGTGATGAACCTATGAACCTATGACAGTCCCATTTTCATATACAGTGATGATGAGACCACAGATATCTTCTATGACATTGCCCACATTGCCTAATCGTATGGCTTATGGATAAATGTGGACAAGACCAAAGTTACAGCAACTGATAAGTCACAAGCTACCATCCACCTTGGGGGAGTTCAGATCAAACAAACACAAGAATTCAAATATCTGGTTCACTGGTTCAAGAGAAAAAGGTGGCATCACCAGCTGAAGTCCACAGCATGATTGGACAAGCCACCACAGCATCTGCCTTCCTCAACTGGGGTCTATGGAAGAGAACAAACTTCTCTATCACTACCAAGATTCACCTTTTCTGGGCACTGATCAAGCCAATTCTCCTTTATGGATAAAAAAAGTGGATGCTCCTCAAGCCAGACCTGAACAAGCTTGAGGCTTTCTAAATGTGATGCCTTAGCCAGATATTGGGAGTCTCGCTTTGTGACTGCACTAGAAACAAGAGCATCCAGACCAGATGTGATCAGCAGCCAATAATCAGCAAACAGATCCAGAACAGGAGTCTGCGCTGGTTTGGACACACATGCAGGATGGACACCCACCACTTGCCATATGGACTATTATGGAGAGAGTACCCTGCGAACTAGAGCATTTACAAATCTGCACCAAAGAAGGTGTGGGCTAAACAGGTTGAAGAGAAGCTGGTGACTTGACCTACAGGAGGCCAGAAATATTGCCATGCACCAAACAGCATGGAAAGGTATCATGAAGGAAGTCCAGAATCCATTGGCACCCACAGCAGTGCACCAACTACAGGGTTGACCATCTCTGCCGGCTGCCAGCAGCTAGGGACAAAAGAAGAAGAAATAAGATGACTCCCACTGGCTACCCCTCCGCAAGTCCCAACACTGTTCATACTTGTGTGATTGGTTCCTTGTACGTAGCCTGTACTAACTCTACCAGTGCTTCTGGGATTTCAAACCACTGCAGGACTGCTCAAAACAACTTTCTTAGATCCTTATCATATGCCTTCTCTAAGTCTAAGAGTGCCCAGTTGGACGCATTCCTCATCTCCAGCTTCTTCACCGCTATCTGTCTCACTACAAACATCAAGTCAGTTGTGCTGCATCCTGATCTGTATCCAAACTGCTCATTTCAAATATTACGTTCTACTACTCTGTATTCATTTCTCAGTTATCACCTTCAGCCCTTTCTTTCAGTAGTGCCCACAATTATGTACACTGTCACTAGCATACTTATTCTCAAGTCATTTGAAATGCATCTCTCTGTCTCTCTCTCTCTATACAACTATTAGTATCCTCTGGAGCCATTCCTCCCCTAATATCTTGATAATATCTGCCATGACATCATATCTGCACTTGCTGCTTTCCCTATCTTCATTTATCTTAGTGATCTTCTTATTTCTTCTAGGGTGGGGCCTTCTTCCTCTTTCATCATATGTTGTGCATGGAACAGCACAGCTTCTGAGGGGTTTTCAGGCTACTGGAAGTACTCTTTCCACCTGCCTTTCATATCCTCTGGACTTATAAGCAGACTGTAGGCATCCCTTCTGCATGGTATCTAATGGCTCTCTTCATCTTTCTTTCTTTGCCTTCCAACCAGATGGAGTTTCATTGTGTTATTTCCTGAGTGTCTTTCCAGAAGATGGTACAGTTTCTTGTAACTGGTCCCGTAGCCTCTTTGTTAGCCAATCAGTATTCTTTCTTAGGCTGGTGCATATTTTCTATATCCCACTTTTTCCTGAATTCCTTTCGTTTGATAACTTTATGGATTCTGCATTTCATCACCAGCTTTCCTTATATACTTTATTTCCATACCTGGTTTAGCTGCATAGCTGTTCTGTAATCTTAATGCATGCTATCTTGAGGTGATACTGTTCTTCGATTCCAAGCATTTCCTTTCTTCCTGAGGAGACAGAGTACTGAATATTTCCTTGTACTCTTGTGTTTCACTGCTGCTTGGAGCTGACTGCAGCCAGTGTTTTATGCTGTGAGCCAACAGCTTCACTGGGAATGACTTTACAATCTCTGATTCTACCCCAATGTCTGTTCCTTACTAGAAGGAAGTCTACCTGAGTTGCATGCTGGCCACTCTTGAATGTGTCCTTGTGATTTTCTCTTGGTGAACTATGAGTTTGCCAACTTCACGCCATTTGTTACACAAGTCTAAAATGATCTCTCTTTTATTCCTCTTGCCTGAGAATGAGTCCTTAAATAACTACACTGCAAGGAGATTCACCCTCATTTCCAGAACACTGGTGTGCACAATGGTCTTTGTCTGTGACCATACTACTTGACCATATGCCCTTGAAAATGCACCCCAGAGACTAAGGCAGAGAGAATACAATTGCAGGCACAACAGGAGTTGTGGACTAGGATGCCTCCCAGAGTTAGGTTCATAAATTCTTCTACGTAGGTGTCTCTCAGTTTTTCCTACGTAGAAGCTCCAACAAAATGTGCAATATGCTAAATAGACCAGACCTTTGGTGTAGCAACTACTATATTTTCTCGCTTTTAGTGTAGTGTATAGACTTGGTAAATAAATAGATTTCTCGCCTGCTATAAATGGGCATTGAGGACATCTATTGCATCTAAAAGTTCCTCTTTTGTGATTGTGAGTCACAGAGTTATCATCATTTAGTCGTTCTTTTCCGTTTTCCAAAATGTTTTTTTAAGTTATAATTCCTTCTATAGCTATACATGAGTCTGCTTTTGAATACATCTACTCTAGTAGGAATACTATTGAACAATTCCCATACACTGTTAATACTTTTTTTCAACCATTCAATATTCTTGTGGTATGTCAAGGTCAGGTATGGGGTATTGTTGATGGGGTTTGAAACACTCTGGTCTAAATCAAATGTATACCCCCCATTCTGTGTAGGTACATTTACATTTGATATTGGACTATTTAACAAAGGAGTGTATCTAGTATTCCTATGTGTAATAACACATTTTTTGGCTTCTTCAATCACTTCACTAGGATATCCCCTTTGTGAAAACATGTTTTCTAAAGTATTTAATTCGTTTAAGAAGACATCTTCTTTACTTGTCATCCTAGAAGCCCTGATCATCTGACCCTTTATAATGTTCTTTTTCAATAATAGGGGATGGTCGCTCTCAAAATGTAAATATGCATTAGAGAAGTTCTCCTTCCGGTATAGGGCTGAAATATATCTTTTCACTTCTTCATCTTTCATTAGTTTAACATCCAGATAATGAATAGTATCTTTATGGACCTCATGTGTAAAGCTCAGGAATGTTGTACTCCTGTTAATATATTCAATAAAATTGCACATTTTGTTGGAGCTTCTACGTAGGAAAAACTGAGAGACACCTACGTAGAAGAATTTATGAACACATAAGAGACATTAACCGTAAAAATGTCAATAATGCTCTTTATAGACATTCTATAGTATGTCTCAATGCTAATTTTAAATTCTGGGTTTTAGAAGTTGTTGACAGTCCAGACAGAGGGGGAGACTGGACTACTAAATTATTATACAGAGAAATGATGTGGCAACTTAGATTGGACGCCTGTAATGGCAAAGGTTTAAATGATTGTATATCTATTGCACCAGCGTTAAAAGTTTTAGCTTTGGACCCTAAAAAACACTATGTAAGTGGTAAATAGTGTCTAAATTTTACAGTTTACACCCAATACAATTCATTTATCATTTTCATATACACACTTTTCACATACATTTTATAATCACAGATGTTTACATATTTACTATTTAGATATATTCATATATTTATGTATATATTTATATTTATACTTATACTATAGAGTTTTTTACATATTTATATTTATATATTATCTTTACATTCATATACATATGTATATATTAATACGGTTATATACAGTTATTTATTTACTTCATATTTATATTTATATTTATATATTTATATCTATATATTTATATATTTATATATTCATATATATATTTAGACTTTGTATATTTATGTATAAATTCATTTAGTCTACATACAATTTTAATACTTCATCAATTTTTCTTAACCACTAACACATATATTTTGAAACATAAGACGTAATACATTCTTAATTTTTATTCTTAGTAATAAGATACAAGAACTAAAATTACAGTTATATAGAATATAGTCAGTTGACATTATTATGTTATATTCAATTCACTTTATTTATGATTTCATCTTATTAATTATTTTATTCAATTTTTATACATGTATACATCATCTTTACATATATTTTAATTTTAATTTCAACCATATGTTGTTTAAGTGCAAAGTTTAAAACGACTTAAATCTTGTAGAAGTGTAGGTGTAGGAAAATTATCCAGCTCACTACTGACATTTTTCTTAATACTATCTTCATTTTATTGTATTATTGTTTTATTGATTAATTGAGCACCATTATCTTTATTGCATTGCTTATAGTATATATATGTCTCTGTTGTTTGATATAATTGATTCTGAAGAGGTCTCCAGGGTGGAGACGAAAGCGCTAAATCTGTTTTGTTTTTTGTGAATAAAGTGTCAATTCATTGCCGTGGAGTCGGGTGCTTTACTACACTTTAGATTTCCTGTTTTCCATCATTATGTAGGTTATTTGCATTATTTATATTTTCATTAAAATATTTTAAAGCCCTCAAGAATACATTTACTATCTGTTTTATTTTTTTATTATTTATATGTGCTATCATTTCTTTGATATGATTTAATTTATTAATCTTCTTTGATCTAACAGCAAGTTTATGCAAGCTTAAAGGGCTTACTGAATATACCTGAAGTTTTAAGTTTTTCCAGGCTCATTGAACTTTATGATTTAGAATTTGAACATATTTTGTATTTAAGTTTTTAAGTTCAGACTGACTGATAATGTCATTTGGTTTAAGATTGAACTTTATTTTGTCTATTTTGTCCCATTCTCTTGTTTTACTAATATACCAGCTTGTAACATTTCCATTTAAATAAGCCTTTAGTGAATCCCACAGGACAATGTCAGTTATTTCACCATTCATGTTTATTTCTAGGAAATTTTTTGCTCTCTTTAACATACCAATCCTTGAATCCTTTGATTTTAATAATGAATGCTGGTAATCTCCTGTGATGTATTAGATTGTCAGTTTTTAAAATAATATTAAAGATTATAGCATTATGTTCCAATAATTGACATGAAACTGTTAAACTTCTCTGATATGTGATAACAGATTGCTTGAGACAACAGCATTATTAATATTTGCTTGTGTTCTATATCTTTATAAATAATGGGTAAATTTAGGTGCATTTGTTTTTCTTAGCTCATATATATCCTTTAAATTCATGGCATCTACATTTGCTAAGTGTTTGGCTGAAAATGTGATTCTCAGATTTCTATCTGCAGTAGAATCTTTGTCTGATGAAATATAACTAAAAATGCCAGTCATTATGACTTCACCTTGCATGTAATAGGCTACAGTGTCTAAGTAACTGTTTTGCATCTTTAGCTCCAACCCCTGGTATCCAAAAAAAGAGTTCACCAATGTATATACTTTTCTGTTCCACTCAATTATAATAATGCTTAACATACCATTTTTTATCAACATAGGTATTTTTTACATTAGGTATTACTGGTGAGTTTTTCATTAAAATGAGGGTGCCTCTTCTTTAGCTTGAAAGTCAGAACCTGCTAAAACCAAACAATTTAATGAAAGTTTATTAATATATTTATTAAATAAATGTGTTTCCTCTAGAAATACTAGTTGAGGTTTATGTAACTGCAATTATTTGAAAATACTTCCCCTTTTTACTGGATTATTCAATCCAGTAATATTAACAGATTGCATTTAAAATAAGACATTTATATAAGAGAGAAAAAAACAGGTATAATGAAAATGCATTTATGTACAGAACTTATTATATACTTTATATATAACAATATTAAATCTTCAACTATGGACAAAACGTTTGAAACAAATAAAAAATCACCTAATGATATAACCCTAAAACATTCTACCACAGAATAATGTATTCCTAGTTTGTAGAAAAAGATGAACAAACTACCTATCACTCTCTCCATCAGACTAACAAAGCTTAGCTCATGCTTCTTCTTCTTCTCAATTTTAGAGTGTCCAATCCACCTGCAGCATGTCTTTGGGATGTGGGAAGACAACCACAGGAGGACATGCAGCCGAGGATCGAACCGGAGAACCTCTTGCTGTGAGGCAGCAATGCTAACCACTGCACCACCGTGGCCGCCCAAAGCTTAGCTCATGCTTCTGATTCATATTAATGTGTCTCACATTTTAGTATGCATCATCTTAAAAAAGCCTCTCAGTGAGTTATTATGAATATGAAAGTTAAACAGGTGTTCAGTATCTTTATTATATGTTAACCAAACTGAATATTTCTACAATCATTTTCCTGTACCTCACATTATTTCTCTAGTCTACTATTGGGAGGAAGTCAGTTGTTATTTTCATATTTATTAATGTATAGGTCAGATAATTTTATATTTTTCCAGTTTTATTTACTGTATGTAAAGTTGTTCATAGAATAAGTTCATAAATTAATGCCAGGCTAAATGTCCTTGTGGGCCATTCCAACCCAACAAATTACCCTATGTGAGAATCAAACCCTGCACCCTGTGCCTATGGTGAATACCTTAACCACTATGCCAGTTTCATACCTTTGTAGACATATTTATATTCTTTAACTATATATTTACTTATTCTGATCTCTTTCTATTTCTGTTTGTATACTATGTCTTGTATTATGACAACATTCCTAGGTTTTATATTTTAGTTATAATCCTAGTGTATAGTGTCATATAATAAAACCTTTACCCGTATATGTTTAATACTCTTTAATCTAATACTACTGTTAGCATCAATCCTATTTTCCCTTAAATGTTATGTCTAACATTATCTGAACAAACATCTGAAAAATCTTCCATTTTAAGTTTCAAACTTTCTGAGATATTAAATTTTGTTACCAGTAAAAAGAGACAATAACAGAGAAACACAATCCTAATTTTTTTTACCAGAAGTATCAATCTGTAGGCTAGTATATAAACTATCTTTTTGGTATACTGCGAGCATTCAGAACTATTTAATAACTGACAGTGGTTTATAATACAATTTACTGTCTTTTGCTTATTATCTAACTTGCATTTTTTGACATTTTAGCATATAATTCAAAATATTATGATTATTTAATTTTAGACAGGAAGAAGTAACCTGGACAGTTCTTAGAATTTTCATAACTCCCACTGCTCATGACTCTAAGTTGTTTCAGGCTGGTTTTCATGATAAGGGTTTGAAAATGACAGTCCATCAGTTGCAATTCACACAAAGATGTTCATAAGTGAATCCAAGCCACCTCCATACCACATGTCAATCCCTCAAACCCCTCCGAACCACCAAAAAACAACTCAAGTATCTCAACCACTAAAAAGCCATTACACTCAAAGAATTAACATTTAATGATTCAGCAAGCACTATTTGTAATCTAAATCAGACTGTCATTTTTTTAAAGCAGACAGCATATAAACTTGCATTAAAAAAATGACAGTTATGTGTGATCCACTTTTAACTTAAAAAGTGTGTGTTACTTTAATTATTTGATATCATTCCAATAATAACTTTTATAGATGTTGTTGTGTCTTTCGGCTTTTTCCGGTTAGGGGTCACCACAGCGGAACTCCGGTCCGCTAATGATTGGCAGTTGATTTTTACGTGTCGAGTTGCCAGCCCTGATGCACAACCTTCAACGAAGGTACGCCCATTCACGCATGTCACTCTCCACGCAGAAGACGCTCTAGCTGAGAGTCGAACCGGACAGTGTCTTACTGTAAGGTGACAGTGCTACCGCAGCACCACCATCCGGATAACTTTCATAGATGTAAAAAGCTATATTTTTATACTTTGTTTATAACATTGTATGTCTTTCCTGGGTGCTATTGCATGTCACGTATACTATCAGTAGCACACTACTGTACCATTTTAAGAACCCAGAATGTAACTTAACATACCTCTTTAGTGTCATTTGTTGCATCTTGTATTATATTTAATAGTACATTACTCAACTATGCCAAGATATCAGAAAACGTGCCACCTAACGTAAGATGAATAGTTTAACCTTTTAAACTCAAAGTGAAAATAAGTGGCTTTAATTTCATATATAGGTAAAAGAATCAAACTCTAATGTTTTAAAAAGGGAACTAGTAACCATTTGAAGTAGGAAAAGAATTAAATAAAATGATTTACCTTGCAAAAAGTAATGTGCAGCACTTCCTCATAAGTTTTCAAGCACCTATTTAAATTAATAAGAATTCATAACCATGAAATACACTGATTTTCATTTCACCTTCATTTTTTTACTGTTTTTCTTTTATTAACCAAAGTTGATGGATTCTAGTCTATTTTTTTCTTTTTTCTAGGATTTTATTTTTCTGTATAAAAGTCCATTACATCTTCCAAGGTGTTAAAAATCCTCTTTCCTTCACAAAGGTGAATCCTTATTTTTGCTAGAAACAATATTTGTGTTTTAATATTGTTTTTCTTTAAGCTTTTAACAAGTGGCACACATGCTTTTCTCTTGGCCATCACTAACATAAAATAGTCACTGTCGAATCTTATAGTATTTTCTTTAATTTTAACTGGAAAATTAGTCCATACAGCTTTTAACACTAAGTCCTTATCTTGACTTGAGAAAAAAATCTTACAATCACTGACCTTGGTGAAGTTTTTTTTTTTTTTTTATTGTCCCCCTCTTCTTTTTCAGGAATCCTGTAAATCCTGAAGTTATTCCTTCTAGATCTATTTTCTAAGTCTTCTATTTTATTCCGGAATAAGTTCTTTTGTTCCAAAAGAAATTCAGTGTTATTATCATAGTCAAGTGATCTTCCATCAAAATCAGACATTGCCTCTTCTATACTCGAGATTTGTGATGATTTTTGTTTAAGAGATTCACTTAGCACTTCAACATGTGTTTTACACTCCTCTTTAAAATTGTCCATTTTGCCTTCTAATGTATCTGTCTTTACAGATAAATCTCTGATGTTACTTAGTCTAGCCTATATGTCTTTTTTCATAGTACTGTCCTGTACACTGGGTTTAGAGTGACTCATTCTGAGACCATTAGTTCTTTTTAGTTTTCTTGACAGGGAAAAGCAATTAAAATAGTTTTAAACTTATTTTTTGTAATAATTCTTTCAGCAGATATTCAACTATAAATCCATCAAGTTTTGAAACGTTTTGAGTTTTTTAGTAAATATCCTGTTAAAATGAAGCAGAGCTAAAAAAACAGTGATGTTGAAGGACGAGATAAAGAAGTTATGTACTCACCATAACGTTTCCATCTGTACTGTTAATTTTTCATATAAAGAGGTTATGCACTCACCAGAACGTTTCCATCTGTACTGTCAATTTTTCATCTCTTCTCACATATGGGACCAGATCCAATCCATCGGATCTGACTCTGCTGTTAACAAGCTCGCGGCAACCAAAAAGCTCTTGGATACCTCCCCCTTACCACCAACGCATCTCTCCCCATTACCACAGATCTTGTTTGCTAGAATTATAACCATAGAAAAAGGAATTTTAGTTTTTAATATCCAAAATGATTGTAAAGGAGACAATTTCTAGAGTATAAGGAAAACAACCTAATATTTGAAAATCTCTTCCCATTCAACCAAGAACCCATGGAAAGGGTTGGAGGGAGGAGATGTGAGGAGAGATGAAAATCGACAATACAGACGGAACATTACGGTCAGTGAGTACATAACTTTTTTATCTGATATTGTCAATTTTCATCTCATCCTCCCATATGGGACTGGACCGAGTCCCCAGCTACCTTTACCCTGGGTGGACTCATGGCAGAATGTTACTCAGAACCATCGCACCAAAGGAGGCTCTTCTCCTGTTGACCAAATCTAACTTGTAATGAGTGATGAAGGTATGATGGTTTGCCCATGTGGCTGTTGCACAAATATCATCCAAGGAAGCATTTGTCTGGAAGACTGCAGATGTGACCATCACCCTGGTAGAGTGAGCATGAATGGATATGAGAAGTTTCATGCCTTTACAGGTGTAAATGAAGGAAATGCAACTAAAAAGCCGTTTTGATAATGTAACTCTGGAAACTGGTTGGCCTTTCCTATGGCCTGCAAAGGCAATATACAACTGACTTGTTTTCCAAAAGTCTTTAGTTCTATGTAAATAGAAACGTAACTGTCTATGAACATCTAACAAATGCAGTACATATTTGCCCTTATTACTAAAATTAAGGAAGAAAACAGGCAAGTGTAAAGTCTTATCAATATCTGTTTGTGAAACAACTTTGGGCAAAAAACAGAGAGGTTGGTACACAAAGAGACTCTGTATTTATGAAAAACCAAATACAGGGGCTAGGAAGATAGTACCTGAATTTCTGATATCCATCTTGCAGATGTGATAGCCACCAAAAAGATAGTTTTCCAGGATAGGAACCTAATATCACAAGTTGCTGCAGGTTCGAAGGGCGGTTGAACAATTAGACGTAGTACTAAATTAAAGTCCCAATGGGGAGAAGGATCTTTATGGGGAGGTCTTAACAACATGGTCCCTCTTAAGAAGGCTTTTTAAAATTTGTGGGAAATGAGAGAAAAGTTGTCTATCCCAATGTCAAAATTTGAAATGGCTGCTAACTGTACCTTAATTGTAGAAGCTGCAGCTCCATTATCGAAAATATGAGTTCAAAATTCTAGAATAGAGCGAATAGGGGCCATGACAGGATCCATATTGTGTTGTTGAGCCCAAATTACAAACCTCTTCAATTTACTCCTATACAGTTGTTGAGTGGATGACTTACGGGAAGACATCAAAATATGAAGGACCGGGGAGGACAGCATAGGTTGTCTGGCAATCAATGGAACTGGAGGAACCAAGCCATCAAGGTTGGGATGAAGCATACCTGTTGGGTGTGATAGTAGATCTGGAAATGGTTCCCTCTGTAGATGAGGCCAGAGAAAGGGAAATGAGATTTGTGGAGGCCAAAACGGGGCAATGAGGATTACTGCTCTTTTCAACCTGTTGGCTTTCTGCAGGAATATGGGAATCAAGAGAATGGGGGGAAAGCATACAATACACTGAGAGGCCAATCGTGTATCAGAGCATCCCTCGGGAACTGCCCCGTTGGGGAATTAGGGCAAGGTAGCTGCTGCATTTGTTGTTTAGGGGACAGGCAAAGAGATCACAGCAAGGCTGACCCTGTATGTAGAAAATGTTCTCCGCTACATTCTGGTTGAGGGACCACTCATGAGGCGTGAGAATGGCTCTGCTCAACTTGTCCACTATGACGCTGGATGTTTCCAGAATGTGCACTGCTACAAGAAAGCAGATGAATGAGATTGCCATTGCCACATGTTGAGTGCTTCTTGACACAGAGGATATGAATTGGTTTCTTTTTGCTTGTTTATGTACCATAGCACCAATGTGTTGTCTGACTAATTCACTGCTGTCCCCAGAGGGAGTGCAGTCTGAAATCCCTGCAATGTTAGAGGCACTGCCTTCATCTCCAAGATGTTTATGTGGAGCTTGGCCTCATCTGTGGAACAGATTCCTTGGACAGTCTTCCTCAGATAATGCCCCCCCCAACCCTACCTGGGAAGCATCCATGGTCACTGCAGCCTGTGGTTGAGGGGGAACAAATGGTCGACCTTGTGTCACCTTTTCTGAATGAATCCACCATGAAAGATTCTTTTTGCACATGTCTGTTATAAGAATTTGGTGAGACATTGTTTGGTGAATTACTGACCGCTGAGCAGCCAGATGTCATTGCAGGATCCGCATGTGAAACCTGGCTATTGGAACCAACACAATTGCTGCGGCCGTAGACCTTAACACCTGTAGAACATGGCAGGCAGCTACCTTCTTGTTCCTGAATAAACTTGAAGTTCGACATCTGATTGTTAACACTCTGCAAGGAGGAAGCTTCGCAATCACTTGAGTGGTGTCTAGTAGTGCACTTATAAACTCTAGTGTTTAAATGGGTTCCAGATGAGATTTTTGGTAATTTATGGTTATGCCTAGCTCAGAACAAACTTGAAGAACAGAGTCTCTTGTGCGCATTAGTAGATGCCTGGTCAGGACAGATATGAGCCAGTCATCTAAATAAGGAAACAACAGGAATTCTTGATGTTTCAGGTGAGCAGCAACCACTGCCATGCATTTGATGAACACACTGGGGGTGGTAGTGAGACCAAAGGGCAAAGCTTTGAACTGGTAATGACTGGCTCCCAGCCGGAAGCGTAGATATCCTCTGGAGCGTCTGTCCATTTTTATATGGTATTACATATCCTGAAGAGTGCTGCAGGTGGTGCAGTTGTGGCCTTGCAGCAAGAGCCTCTCCTCTCGATCCTCGGCTGGCTGGGGTGCCTTGGGCTGCGGTGCCTGTGCCATGTGTGGCCTGTCCTCTCCTCCTGTGGTTTCCTCTCTCCCACATCTCCCATCTCCCCTGCATGCTGCTGGATAATGATGATTAAATTGGCCCTGTGTGTGTGTGTGGTGTGTCTGTGGAAGGTTGGGCTGTGGAGGGTGGGGGGGGGCTGGAAACGAAACTCCACCCCCTCAATATCATGTAACAAGGTGATCCGCACAGGCTCTAACCTAACCGGGAAAAAGCCGGAAGAAGAAGAAGAAGAAGAAGATTACATATCCTGAAGATCTATAGAACACATCTAATCATTCTGTTCCAGAAAAGGAAGTACAGACTACACTGTGACCATTTGGAACTTGCAACATCAAACTGACTTGTTCAGTTTGCTGAGATCCAGGATTGGTCTCCAGTCCCCTGTATTCTTTGGAAATACAAAGAACCTTGAGTAAGTTCCAATCCTTTCTGATCTCAGGAGACCTCTTGGATGACTCTTTTTTCCAGCAGTTTTTGAATTTGAATGACACCTTTGACTGGGTGGAATGCCTGGGACTTTCTTGCTGGAAGGGGGTTGTTGAGAAAAGGGAATTTAGTAATCTCTGGATATTATCCTTTGCACTCACATATCGAAAGTTATCTTTTGCCAGGCTCTCCAGTGCAGGGATAGTCAACCCCTTATTGCGTCCAAAGGTGGACAATTGGGCCTTTTTTCAGGAAAACTGAAAAGGCTTCCTGAAGAAAGACTCCCGGATCCCTTGGTTCTGTGGACCTCCTCTGCCTTGAGGGTGACGTCTTCCTTTATTGTTTCTTCCTCTGCTTCTGGGGGGGGGGGGACTCTCCATATGTGTCTTGGTAGGACCCTTGAGACTTCCTGAACCACATTTTCCACTGCTTCTATGACCCTTAGGATAATGTCTTTGAGGAGCCGAGAAATGTACACCCATGGCAGAAAGAGTCTTACCTTCCTTTTCACACCTGGATAGTGTATCTTTGACTAAAAACAGGCATGCCATCAAATGGAGCATTGAAGAATGAAGACTTAAATGGTTCCACAAAATTGCAAAGGTATATCCAGGCCTGCCTCCTCAAAGAGATGCGGGAACCTGGCTCTCAGCTCATTCCTTTGGCTGCATGCATGATGAGCCTCATGGAAGAGTTGGCTATAGACATAGGGTGGCTAACTGGGAAGCTACTTTCTCTTTAGCTCCCTCAGCTGCTGCTCCTTAAAGGGTATCTGTAAGCTCCTGGATCAGATCCCTTTCTCTCTGTAACCTGGTGAAATGAGAAATTAATTCAGCGACCACAAGACAAAGGTCGCTGAAGACAGCACTCGCTTCCCACATCTATCCATCGTCTTAGAATCCATATTAGGAAGATAGGTAGTTGAATTCTCCTTGGAGAGTTCCTTCTTGGTCGCTGCTGCCATGACCCTGGGATCTACTGCAACCCCTTTTGTCCAGAAGGCCTTGTCAGAGGGAGCGGTTATAATTTTATATGATGTCTGGGAGACAGGCTCGATGGAATCTGAGGTCTTCCACGCCCGCCGAGAGATAAAACCTATGAGCTCATCAGTGGGTGGAGTCACCCAGGAGGTAGATGAGTGGGAACCAAAGGCAGCCAGGTACACCGACTCCTCAGGTGAAGGATTGCTGGACTGCCAGCCACCCCTCTGTTTCAGAATATACAGAATCTCCCCAAAGGAAACATCCTCAGGGGGTGACCGTAGGGATCCTTCTCCCTCATCGAGGTCAGTGGCTTCTGCGGCTTACTCCTCCATAGAGTCCAAATACTTCCTCTTGCACAGTGTCTTCCTAGGAACCTGCTCAGTGGAGTAGTCTGGGGAGGTGTCGGAAGAGTCAGGAGTACCAAGATGGGTATCCTGGTGCATGAGGTCCCGCTGTCCCTGTGGAACACAATGGTAAGAAGAGGAACACTGGGTATCTTGCTGGGATTGTGGATCAGAGGGGGCAGGTGACCTTTAGATGCAATGGCAGCTACAGCCCTCTCCAAAGCCCCAAAGACTGACTGCTCCTGAATGGAAGAGGACCCCACCCCTGACAAGCCCTGCTTTTGAGGTGGGGCCCCCTCCAGTCCAGAAGACAGTTCACCAGGGGTTGAAGCCAGAGATAAGCTCACCCTTGCTGAAGCCCCAAGATGCATTGACAGCTCCGAAGACCTGAGAGTTGAGAGCACTTGAGGTTCGGGAGGTTCACTATGACTCTGGGAACTCTCCAGCTCCAAAATGGATGAAGAGCTCCGAGCAAATGTCTGATCCGAGGAGGACATCTTCGGATCAGAACTGAAAGGCACTGGGCATATCAGATCCAATGGCTCTGAAGCTTGCCCTGAAGTCAGAGGAGGAGGAAGAGGGGGAGTGGAAGGTTTAGGCAGACCTAGCACCATAAGCATCGAAGTCAAAGGGGACTTAGTGATGCCTGCACCCACAAAATCTTCTGCACCATCCGTTCTACATCTTCTTCAGTAAGGCTCCTGGTCGAATTGGAAGAGGTGGCAGATGAGGACCTTGGTCTAGATAACAAGGGAGACAGCACCCTTGATGAAATCAGATCAAAGCTGGGAGAACCATGTCTTCGGTAGTGTCAAAATAGGTTTGAAGGGACTAGTTGTCAGATCTGGCATCAACAGATCCAATCTATCCTTACAAGATAGGATTGAAGCTGAAGAAGCCAGATCCAACAGGGTAGAGATCAGTGCAGAAGGCTCTGATTGGGTCACTGACTCCACAGGCTTGGGAGATTTTGTCATTTTTGGTTTTGGCTCTGAAGGGTCCATCGGTGCCAAAGAGCCTTTTTAGAGGATTTAGATGAAACAGATAAAGCAGGACTTGAGTGAGCTGATTCTGTTTTTGTGGAAGAGCTAGACTTCTCTTTACTGCCAGAAATAGTCTCCCCAAAGGCGGAAGGAAACATGCCCCTCAAGATGAGCTTATTTTTTCTCTCTCCATTAAAGCTCAATGATAAAAAGAGTGTCAAATCCACAATCCTCTTGAAAATGAAGGGGGCCAAGACAGTAGACACACAGTGAGTGTGCATTGCTAAAAGGGATCTTGTGCCCACACTTTGTGTATATTTTAAAAATCAGCAGGCTTCTCTTGTTTTTCCTCCATAATACAAGGAAAAGGAAAAGGAACAGGCAGAGAATCCACTCACACAGACACACGCAGCACACTTACAGAAAAAACAGCAAAAGAGAGAAAAGTTTTTTTTTTTTTTTTTATAGGAATAGACAGAAGTAAAAGAAAGGGAGAACTACTAACAATAGTAGTCAAAGAGATACCTATAAAGGTAAAAGGGAAGTAATGTATAAAACACGGTTACTGGCAGGAAAGTGAAAGGGAATGAGAGAGAACAAACAAAAGCAACCTAATTAAAAATGGTTACTGTAAAAGATGGGTTATAAATGATAAGGGAGATAGACAAGATTAACTACACTCAAAATATAGAGAAAAGGAGATTATATAAGAAAAAATAATCTAAATACTATGACCTGATAACCAAAAGCTAGCTGACTGGACCACGTCTTTGCAAAGCAGCAAGATCTGAGATAATGGGGAGAGATGCCATGTGAGTAAGGGGAGGTATCCAAGAGCTTTTTGGTTGCCAAGAGCTTGGTAACAGCTGAGTTGGATCTGATGGATCGGATCTGGACCCATATGTGAGGATGAGATGAAAAACTGACAATATCAGATGTACTGTTTCTTTCCAAATTGTTATAGCATCCTGTTTCTTTATTGCTGGGGAGGGTGTTTAGCCCTATATCCAATTTAGAACCTCCTGCTGCATCCAAAGACACCATAGTAAGAACTGCCACATTTTCTGGCCCTTGTAAAAGTGATGTCTTCTTTGGGCTAAGCATCTGGGTGTCTGCTTCTTGAACAGCACACCCTAACAGTCCTGAATTAGACGTGACATGGTGGTGGGCCTCAATTAATCCATGCCCACTGAGTTCAGGGAATTTCTTAGGTGATTCAGAGATCTTCTTGGTCCTCCATTTAAATAATGCTAATGAAATCCCCAAAAGAGATGGTATTTGGTGGAAAGCCTAAAGAAGCAGTGCCCTCAACGTATACTTTACAACCTTAAGTGTAATACATCTGGTGTGAACGGATGAGTTTCTCCTCATCTTCAAGGTCCAAACCAGATGTCTCAGCTGGTGAAGTGTGTCTCTTTTTTTTTAATAACTGGGTGACAACAAAGATGGAGAGTTTGGATACAGATGCTGGAAAGGGGTTAACTCACTGCTAGATTGCCACAGATTTTTCAGTAAATCTTTAAAAATTAAATACATACTTAGAATTTGGGCCAGCCACAAGTGGAATGGGTGCCTCTTAATCTGATATTTGTCCCTGTCAAAAGAGTGAAGACCTTGTGGTTGTTCCAGTACTTTCTATAAAAGCCAAACTGAAGAAATCGTACCAGGAAGATACGGGTGAACATCAGAATATCTGAAACATGCTGGGAAGATGAAAGTCCCTGAGAAGCATGAATAATTTTTAGTGGATAGGCACTAGTACTAGGCACCTGAGAACTGCCATCTGGCTGCAGTGCCGTAACTTCAGTTTCTTAAGTCTGGCTTGGCTTGGGAGCTAGTATCTCATTGCAGGCCTCTGAATGGCCTAAAACAGGTAGGGTACTGAAAGTGGAGGTACTGGGGATAAGGTGGACAAAACTGTGCATCTCTGGGACTTGCATCCTTAGGCCAATGCATGGCTGGTGGGGTCACTAAGACCACAATCTCCTCTCCGGTGAGCATTTAATGATCAACTTTCTGGGTTTCTGCATTTCCCTATGAAAGTATTATTCTTTTAGAGATCAGCAAGGGATATGCATCCCATGGCCCAATGCACTTTCTTGTAATGTTGGAAGGTCTTGAGCTTTTAGATTCAGTGGAGCACAGTGATGTTTTGCTCATGTGAGGAAACTGGATGGTTTGCTCCAGAAAGACACTGGAACTGGTAATCTTTCTAGGACTTAAATTCTCACAGGCACACTTATTTAGTTGCTTGCTTTACTTAAGCATTTAAGTTTATTAACTGGGAAAATATGACAGAGCATATCTCATTTAAAACTGAAAGGCTGGGTTATGACTTGTTACTGATCTTTTCCAAGACATTATGGGGTCAAAAAAGAAATCCAGGGAGCAGCATTGAAAATACTGCAGCAACTTTATTTATTTATTTATTATTATTTATTTGCAGTTTGATTACCGGGGAAGTCCACTGGGCCGGAATGACTCATTTTCAGTGGAGGCCCGGGGAGAAAAGCTCCAAGATGCATTATACAATTTAGATACAACTGATAGTTAATATTAAAGATAATATTATGAAGAATAGTTACTCATAAATGCATTCAATATCATGCATAGTTAACAATTTCATTAAGCGTGAAGGGAGGGATGTTACAGTTTAATTTGAGGAAAACATATATGTGTTAGGTGTGGAAACAGTTTACATACAAACCTTTTAAGAAAATGTAAATATGCATTACATACACACATCAACAGCAGAATGCTATTTACAAGGCTGGGCTGTGTGAGGGTAGCTGTAGGAGTTGTTGAGAGCTTAGAGAGAAGCTATAGAAATTGTTGAGAGCTTAGATAGGCTCATAGGAAGATAACTATGAGAGTTGTAGAGCTTGGGAACCCGAGAGAAAACCCCCTTTGATTAGGTTGGGTGAAGGCAGGTACATTTCCATTTAGTGGACAGGTGTTTGAATAGTTGGGTTTTGAAGTTTTCTGAGTTTGGTATGGTTCTTAGTGGGGAGGGAAGGGAATTCCATTTTTTGCCTAGTAAGAAAGATAGGAGAAGTTGGCCAGCAGGACGTTTAGGTTTATGGATAGTAATTAAGTTCTGATTTTCATATCTGAGAGCTCTGTTGGGTGTATAAGGGGAAAGCATGCTAGTTAGAGCGGGAATTTTGTTGGGTGAAATATGAGTCTATATGCATTAGTGAGTTGGAGATAGTCTAGGTAGTTTGGGAGTTCAAGCCAATTGCGGGATTGTAGGGTTAGGCAGTGATGGGTGGTATTTTTAGATTTAGAGGCAAATTTAGAGACTTTGTTGTAGCAGTTTTCTAGTTTAGAGGTGATAGAGGAGGACAGGTTGGTTAGGAGAGGGGCTCCGTATAATAAGGAAGGAAGAAGATAATTCGAGGCCAGAGTTTGCCTGGTAGATTTGGAGAGAAAGTGATTATTCCTATACAGCATACCTAGCTTTTATGGGTTTTCTTAATATTTTGTTGAATATGAATATCAAACTTGAGGTGTTAATCTACAGTAATGTCAAGGAGTTTGGCAGAGGGGACCACTTCCATAGGTGAATTGGTTTGACTATAGACTTTGAAGTTGTTTTTATCATAGGAGAGGGTCTATGTGGGAGGGAATACTAGAATCTTTGATTTATATGCATTGAGAGAGTGGTGGTTTTGGCGCATCCAGTTTTCAGTTGTTGAGAAGGCAGTTTGGGTTTTAGTTAGCAATTCAGAGAGGTTTGAGGCAGAGCAGACTAAGGTTGAATCGTCTGCGTATTGAATGATTTTAGCATCAGGAAGAGCAGTGTGAAAGTTATTGATGAAGATGTTAAAAAGCATTGGCCCAAGGATGGATCCCTGTGGTACGCCATTTGGGGTAGGTAGGAAGGAAGAGATGGAGTTCTTCCATTTGACTGCCTGTGATCTGTCTGATAGATAGGTGGAGAACCAGGATAAAGCATTATGTGAGAGATTAAGCTTTGAGAGATGACAGAGAAGGTGCTTGTGGGAAACAGTATCAAAGGCTTTAGACAGATTGAGTAAAACAGTAAAAACTAAGTGTCCTGAATCTCGGGCTTGACTGACAGTTTCTAGGAAAGAGAGTAGAGTGGTTATTGTGCTATGGCCTGGACGGAAGTCATGCTGGGTAGGAGTGAGAAGATTGTTTTGGATCAGAAAAGGCATAAATTGGAGGTGGATGCATTTTTCTAGGATTTTGGAGATTAGTGAGAGCAAAGCAATGGGGCGAAAGTTTGAGATGCTGGTATTTTTGCCTCCTTTATGAAGAGGAAGAATATAAGCTGAGCACCAGAGTTTGGGGATGTATGATTCTTTTATGGATCAGTTAATAATGGTGCTGATTGGGAGAGCAATGCCATCAGCAGCACATTTTAGGAAGGAAGAGGGAATATTGTCGGGAGCGTTAGAGCAAGGTTTAAGTTTGGACAAAAGTTTTTTTTATAAAGTTAGTGGAGATGGGGTTGAGTTCAAACAGATGAGGTGAGTTAGAAGGGGGAGAGTGTAGAGCAGTTGGGTTATTATTGGGAAATGTCTTGGTGAGGGTAGTAATAGTTTCTATGAAAAATGAGTTAAATTCAGAGCCTAGTTCGAGGTCAGATTTACTTGGGTCAGGACAGGGATTATTCTTGAAGCCTGGATTGAGGAGTGAGTTTATTGAGTTCCAGAATTTTTGTTTTTTTTATTGTTATTGGACTGAAGTTTGATATAGAAAGATTTTTTGTCTTTGGTGATTAGTCATTTTGCACGGTTGCTGAGCTGTTTATATTGGAGCAAGGTATTGGCCAGTTTATTGTTTTGGTTAAGCTTCCATAGTTTGTCTCTGCGGTGCATAATCTGTTTTGTCTCTTTGCATAGCCAAGGAGCAGTTTTAGTTTTTATCCTTTTGTTTCTTAGTGGGGCTAGTGAGTTTAAAGTATCAAGGAAAACAGAGTTGAAGTATTCTATAGCCTTAAGAGGAAGGATATTTAGAATTTGCCAGTTCATTTGTTTGAAAGTATTTGAGAAAGTAGCTGGGTTGAAGCTACTGAGGTTACGAGTTTGAATGTATTGATGCTGGTGTGGGCAGGTACTAGTTCAGCGATGCATAAAGGCTGGGAGGTGGTCACTAAAGGTATCAGGAATTATGCCAGAATTGGTTATTTTATTTGGATCTGAGACTACGATCCAATCTACAGTGCATCCGGGAGGGTTTATTTTGTTAGGTCGAGTGATGGAGTGGATTATTTGAGTGATGTTATAGAGGTTAATGGATATGGAGGGAGAGGGGCAACTGATTTTATTCCAGTCAATATTCACATCCCCAAGGATATAAGTTTCATAGTTAATTTCAGTAAAAGCCCATAGGAGAATATTTTTGAGTGCAAAGACATTGTTACCAGGTGAGATATATAGGGCAATGATACAGAAATTTTTATATTTATTTAGTTTTAGAATTCCAGCTGTTTGTTCACTGCTCTGGAATTGAGGAATTGGAATTTGGAGGGGAATTAAAGTAAGAAGGTTGGAGTAGACTATGGCAGTGCCTCCACCTTTTTTATTTAGTCGGTCATTTCTGAGACAATGAAATCCTGGGGGCAGAATCTCAGAGTTGAAGATAAAGGGCTTGAGCCAGGTTTCGGAGATGGCTAAGATATCTGGTTGGTTATGGCTTAACTAAGCTTGAAATTGGTGTATTTTGTTGTTTAAACTTTGTGCATTAACTGTAAACATCTTTAGGGTGTTGAGATAGGAGGAAGAGGGTAAGGGATGAGTATTGTTAATACAGGATGTAGGACCAGGGTTAGGATGGATATCACCAGCTTGGACTAGGCTGTTGAAGGAGATATCCTTTAGCCATATTGGTCTGTCAGGCATGAATTTTGGTAGATTGTAGATTGGCGCAGGTGACAGTGTCCTGACGTTAGAGAAGAGTTTAGGGTGAAATAGGTGCAGAGGGTTGGGCTGAATGAGAGAAGAGGAGATAGAGTGGAAATGGGAGTAAAAGTGACAGAGAAGGTGGGTTTGTATGGTAGTTGTCTAAGGTATTGGACAAGCATAGGTGGAATATGAAGTAGCATAGTATAAAGGAAGTAGGAACATAAAGAGGAGGCTGGGGGACTGGAGGGTGTGATAACTTGAGGATAGCATGTTGGAGCAAAGAGAGAGTGGTATGAGTGGTTAGAAAAACAGAGAAGGCTATGAAGAAGAAAGGGTTTAAAATTTGATGGAGGTATTCTAGAGATTTAAGAGGAGGGGGACTATAATTGTTGGATGGAGTACAGATTACAGAGTTTAAGAAGGATGGCTATAGGTGGGAGGAGTAACGAGGGGGGAGCTGGTATTGGGTAATTAGGCTGAGAGGATGGGGTAAGATAGGAATAAAGCTAGGAGTACTGGGGGCGTGTGGGAATTGGGGGAAGGGTAGGGGAGCAGAGTGAGCCCGTAGGGGGAACGGAGTGGGAAAGAACACTAGAGGTGAGTATGGCAGAAAAAGCATCAGCAAAGAGCAGTTTAAAGGCTATAGTTGGAAGGTATGAGCTAAATATTTCCAGCCAGAAAATGAAGGCTGCCTTTACAGTGGGTGGTTTAGCAGGGGGGGGGGGGAGAAGATATTTACAGTCTAAGGATATTAACCCACAACCGTTTGTGAAAAAATAAAACTTGTTGGGATTATAAAGAATATCTAGGATTAATATTGGTAGATGCTGCCACCTAAGGGTAGAAGGAGATAGCAAACAGCAGGGATAGTTGGATCAGTCTTAGGTTTAAATATATTCTAGGGTAGTGATAACAGGAGGGGGAGAGGGCAAACAGTCTGCGGTAAGCTGCTAGAATGTGTACATGGGAGGGCAGACTAACTATAGATAGTACATCAAGTCATACATTTACTTAGTGTTAAGCAACATAAATTTACACAATCTTGTTGGGGGGGTCTTCTCAGTAGTATTTTCCTAAGTACCAGGCAAGGTGGCCACTTCAGGGTGTCTTCAGTGATGGCCGGAAGTATTCCTTTTGTATTTAAAGCAGGGAGGGTGCACCCGGGATGGATTACTATAGAGGAGAGGGAGACAACACTGAGTTAGTTAATATTGCAGATGTAAAGGGGAAAAGTAGCAGGTAAGGGCTGTTTAGAGAAGGGAGGGTGTAACAAAGCACAGTAGCAAAGAGAGGCTATGGTTAGATGAGGCTGGAGCAAGTATGTAGAGGAAGATTAGGTTTAGGGGATTAACAATGGAAAGCAGCAGATATTATGCTATGAACAATACAAGTTAGGCAATATAGGCTCCATTAAATAGAACAAAACATTCAGCAGTTCAGCATGCTATCAGAGACCCTAGTCCGTTTGAGAGGACAGGGTTATACAGCAGTAGAGCCAAATATAAGCAGCAGAAAGCAAGGGGTAAATGATAAAGTAATACTATAAAATCTCTAAACAGTGCAATACATAGTGCTCAACAGACTAACACAGTAAACTACGATATGTTCATGCTGTGCAATAACTTGTGCTGAACAGTGTTCAAAACAGTTTTCAGAACAATATAATAGCCATGTGGTGCCCTTATAGAGACAAATGGAAAAGAAAAATAGCTGCTAAGCCAATAATTAAGCAATAGGCTCTAGTAAGACCAGTGATCCACTTTAATAGAGAAATAAAGGCCTTCAATGATATACGTTCATTGGTGTCCTTTTAACAGGACATCTGGAGAGCAGACTAGGCCAGCAAAGTGCAACAGTCGAGCCCTGTATACTCATACTAAAGTAATGCAGCTGGCGACAACATAAAAAGAGACCCACTCATCCCAAAAAGCAGCTTACAGCTGCTAAGCTGGTAATTAACCTAAGCAAAGGGCAAATGACACAGTACAAAGCAAGCAGTCAAACAGTACAGTATATAGGGCAAAATGGTCCCTTACAGTTACAAATGGAGCCCTTATAGTTACAAATGGAAAGAAAAATGGCTGCTAAACCTGATTTTAAGAGGAAGGCTTGAAGGGGGATTGTTATTCCACCTTAAGAGGCTATCTGACATTCAGTGATGCACTTTGGTTGGCGTCCTTTTAACAGGACATCATTACACCAGGTTTCTGATCATGACAAGCCAGCAGTATTCAATCCAGCCGCTTGTACCCATACTAAATTAATGCAGCATTAGTTGGTGTAGAAAAGAGCCCCACTCGTCCCAAAAGTAGCTTAGAGGTCAAACACACATGTAGGTCACAGATAAATTAAGCCGTCAGCACGAGGCCAACAATAACCTTACAACACAGTTACAAGTAAAAACGTGGAGTTTAGTACAAAAGTTGCTTAGAGGCCTGCAAATGATAGACAGATATGCTGAAAAGACCTACCGGGAGGTGAAAACAAGCAGCCTAAACCGCAGGACCAGCAGAGAGGAGCTGTGGATGCTCAGGACAGGATTTAAAAATGGCACCACAGTCCTTGGGAAATATAAGTAAACTCCAGGAGGAAACTAGCTACGGGGGAAGGGATGGGTGGAGGGAAGGTGGTTGGACTAGAGGGCAGAAGGTAGGAGGGACTAAAGGGGTGGAAAGTTGGTAGGAAGAAAAGTTCCAGGAGGGGGAAGGGCTAAATACAGGAGAGTATGGCAGAAAAAGTATCAGCAAAGAGCAGTTTAAAGGCTGTAGTTGGAAGGTATGAGCTAAATATTTTCAGCCAGAAAATGAAGGCTGCATTTACAGAGGGTGGTTTAGCAGGGGGAGGGGGATATTTACAGTCTAAGGATATTAACTCACAACCAACTGTTTGTGAAAAAATAAAACTTGTTGAGATTATAAAGAATATCTAGGATTAATATTGGTAGATGCTGCCACCTAAGGGTAGAAGGAGATAGCAAGCAGCAGGGATAGTTGGACCAGTCTTAGGTTTAAATATATTCTAGGGTAGTGATAACAGGAGGGGGAGACGGCAAACGGTCTGCTGTAGGCTGCCAGAATGCACACACGAGAGGGCAGACTACCTCTATAGATAGTACATCAAGTCTACATTTAATTAGTGTTAAACTACATACATTTACACAATCTTGTTGGGGGGTCTTCTCAGTAGTATTTTTCTAAGTACCAGGCAAACTGACCAATTCAGGGTGTCTTCAGGTGATGGCCAGAGGTATTCCTTTTGCATTTAAAGCAGGAAAGGAGCACCCGGGATGGATTAATTTACACAATCTTGTTGGGGGGGGGGGTCTTCTCAGCAGTATTTTTCTACGTACCAGGCAAGCTGGCCAATTCAGGGTGTCTTCAGGTGATGGCCGGAGGTATTCCTTTTGTGTTTAAAGCAGGGAGAGAGCATCTGGGATGGATTACAGGAGGGGAAAACAAGCAGCCTAAACCACAGGACCAGCACAGAGGAGCTGTGGATGCTCAGGATAGGATTTTAAAAAAAAAAATTCAGTTTGGTAATTAGAAAAATAGTTTCTCCAGCTAGATTAATAATGCTTTCTAGGAGTCACTTGGAAAGAGATGACAGCCTAATAACCAAATGCATGTTGTGGGGGAAAAAATGAAGTTGTAGGTTGGGTTTCATTTACTGAGCATCATACTGATGTTCTCAGCTTAGGGAGGAGACTAGCTCTCTTTTGGTAACATCTGGTAACTCAAAGTCTGACCAGAGGGATAGATTTCCCCATGGTTAGTTCCAGTGTATAAGGATTTACCATTGTAGTACCACTCCTTAAGAGGAGCTTGTGGAAGTTATGTTCCATGTGGTAAAAAGTAGTGAAGATGTTGTGGGCTGATCTCCCTTCTACTACTGAGCATCACAAAGATATCATCAGTTTTGGGAGGAGACCAGCTCTCCTTTGGTTAACATCTGACATCTCCGGTCATCTTGCCAGAAAGATGGATGTTCCTCTCTGGTTAATTCCGATGTATAAGATTTTACATTGTAGCACTGATCCTTATGATAAACATCTGGAAGTTAACTGGGTTATACTTGTTTCCCATGATGGAAAGAAATTTAAAAGACTTTCAAGGATGTAATGAGGAGCTCCATTTCCTCACTGGCTTTCAAAAACTGCATTTCCCCAAAGGGGTCCAAAGCAAAACAGATGCTTCCTGCTCTGTGTGCCATCTCCAGTCTCAATGGTTCAGCATCTGAGGCTGGAGAAGGCATAGCAAATGAAAAACTACCCAGGTACTGAGACAAGAATTAACCTGCACACAGAGGAGTGAAAGTTAGAATCAGATGAGCTGCAGCCAACTGGCACAGTGTGTCAGGTGTAGTGTATGACGGAAGAATGCCAACGAAGCTTAAAAGTAAACTGTATGTAAAACAGTAGTGTAACCAGTATTACTGTACGGTACAGAAACCTGGGCATTAAAGGTACAGCAGTTCAGGAAGTTAGGGTGATGGAGATAAGTACCTGAAACTGGTGGTATGATGCACAATGTGGGACAAACGAAGGAATGATGACATAACAGCAGAAGCCAAAGTAGCTCCAAGTTAAAAAAGAACAGATTAAGATGGTTTGGGCAGATATGCAAGAAAGCAGAAGACAATCTAGTGAAGATGATTTGGGACAGACAAGAAGGCAAGAGAAAACAAGTGTGTCCAGAATACAGGTGGATGGATTGTGTGACAGAAGACTTGTGACAGTCAAGTATGACTGCTGAGGATGGTAATAGAGTAGAACTTAATAGGTACAGATGGAGACAAGTGAAACAACACCACAACTCCATGTAGAAAATGTGAAAAAGGGGGTTGATGATGATGATTAATTTGCACATAGAGTGCATTTGAAATAGTAAGGGGAGCACATCAAATTTCTTTTTTTCCAACATGCAAACAAAAGTTTTTTTTTTTTAACATGCAAGCAATAAGTGAACAAGGAGGAGAAGCACTGGAGGAACTTTCAGCATGTGAGCAGCAGCAGCAGAACAACAAACAATGAGCAGAGCTGCTGCAGAACTACGTGTGTGTGTGTGTTTGTATGTGTGAGTGCACGTGTGTGTAATGCCCAGTCAGAGGGGCTTACTAGTTAAATGATTTACTCAGAATTAAACCTTGAACCTTAAATACAGGAGCCTTAATCCTCCACACCTACTGACACACCTCCATTACTTTTTATGATTTGTTTTTATTTGGTAAATCCCTCAGGATTACAGTCAGTCAGTGTTAGTTATTAGGTTTCACAGTTTTTGTGGTTCATAAAATACATACTGATGCAATGTTTTCATTTTTGGTGGTATTTATTCTATGGCTACTGACCTTACATTTAATATTCCCTGTATATTTTCTAATGAAGTTGGTGTAGCTCCTCAGGTACATATGGAGGTTTAATTTTTACATGTTGAACAACAAAATGCAGATACGTTGTCTAAGTTTTGGGATAGATTTGTGGAGGAAAGGAACAATCACATTGATAATCCTCCTTCTATGGGTCAATGAGCCACTGTAAATTTAATGGCTGAGCTGCAGGAAATGTGTGACAACTTGGAAAGATTGATGATTAAATAAATTAATGTGAACTTCAACATTTTAAATTTGAAAAGGTATGTGGAGCTGGACATTAACCCTAGAAGACTGCATGCTTTTAAGAGGCCCAGTACATCTTTTGACCTTAAAGAAGAGAATGCTAAAAAATCCCAAGTGCGTTAGGTAGCAGCTGCACATTGCAGCTCTATGGAATGGGTTAATATATTGATTGAATGTGGTATGCAAAAACACTGTAAGATCAGAGAAGAAATACAGACTTTTCATTTAGAATTGTGAAGACAAATGAGTGGATCATGTTTGACTACCAGTATGATGAACATTAATGACAAGTTGAAAAACTGTGAAGTCGATTTAGTTGAGAGAAAGAAGACAAAATTACAATGAGATCTGCAAGATTATAACCAGGGGTAGATCTTTTTTTTTTTTTATGGCGAATGAATCAGAAGAATCAGAAAAAAATGAGCATACATCATAACGTAGGCAACAGGAGACAGCATGGAGTCTCCTTTGCTTCTACAGAAGGTACCGGCTACACTATGGAATGGGATAGTGATGAAGGTTACCTTCCCCAACACATTTCTAAATACAACAGTCAAAAGCAAACCTGCCACTAATTTTGATAACAAATGCAGAAGGAACAGACAGAGTAATGCAACTGAAGGAAAACAGTATCGGAATTTTAAATGGGGAAGATGGCAATGAAGACAATAATGAAAACAGATTGTATTTTAATACAGTTGGATTTCTTGCACATTCTATGTTTTGAGCTGACTGATGAACATTTGTCTGTTTTGAATTTGGGACTTAAGTTTCTACAAACAGTTTTACCTCACTTCTACATGCTTAAAAGTAGTATTTTTAAATTAGTACATAAGTTACATTTATTATATCATTTTTTACAAACCAATGATGATAGTTTAAATGAAGTTGGTTTTAATGATGAATTGAATGATACCTGCAGTATGGATGATAATTTTCACTCCTGCACCTCTGATCTTGATAAAATTAATGCTTGTTAGATACTTCAAGGGTTAAATGTAAAAGTTGTTCCATACCTCCTTTCTCTAATGAATATGTTAAACAATTTTCTGTAATGTTTAACTTTGCAATTGTGGAAGCCTTTTACATCTTTACAGCTGATGAGTGTAATATCCAGTATAATTTAACTATAACTGAACGGGCAGCGTTAAAAGATTTAAGTAGTTATAGGAATTTAGTGTTTAAGCCAGCTGATAAAGATAATAATATAGTGTTGATGCATTACAAATATTTACGAATGTGTTATTCACATTTAGAAAATCAGTCCACATATAAAAAGATTACTAAGGAAATACATGAGGAGGCTGTTAAACAGTATTGTAAATTATAAGAGAAAGGTTGTAAGCTAGGCTGTTTTCGTAATGAAGATGTTGATAAGAAATTTATAGTATAGCTACTTTATATTGTTTACCAGTGATACATACAAATTTAGTTGATCCTCCAGGTTGTCCAATTGTTTCAGCAGGTATCTTTCTACATGATTATCTTTTTCCTTATGTGGTGAAATTGCCTTCGTATATTAAAGATACTACTGATTTTTTGAATAAGATTGAGGGACTTTAAATGGACTGGGGAATGCACTGGGTGACCCTTGATGTTAAGAGCTTATATAAAAATATTAAACATGCTCATGGTGTGGAAGCATTAAATTATTTTCAACAGATAGCCTGGTCGCTAATTTTGTGATAGAAATGTTATATTCCTGTCTTACTAATATATATTTTTTTACTTTTAATAATGAATTTTACCATCAAGTGCAGGGTACGGCTATGGGAGCCCCCTTTGCCCAATGTATGCTAATTTAGTTATGGAATTGTTTGAGATGGAATTTTTATATGGAAATAGTTTTATGAACAAATATGGAAAACAGGTAGAGTCTTACAAACAATGAAAAATAAAAGGCAGCTGTTGCAAGACAAAAGCGACACTTGGTAGGTGGCAAATCCTTGATAAGCAGAAAACTCCAAATCCAGAAAAATACAGACAATATTCATCCAAGATAAAACAGTGCAAGCAAACACAGTAGTATTAAGCGCTTTCGTCTGGTAGATGACTTCCTCGAGGAAGTCCTGGATTTGGAGTTTTCTGCTTATAAAGGATTTGCCACCTACCAAGCGTCGCTTTTGTCTTGCAACAGCTGCCTTTTATTTTTCATTTTATGAACAAATATGTTATTAAATATTTTAGATATGTTGAATATTTGATATTTAATTGTATTTGATGATTTGATATTTATTTGTATTGGAAGTAACAATGAAATTGACAGTTTTGTTAATGATTTACAGAATAATATATATGATTTTAAATTTGAGGGTTTACAAATGGGAAACATAGCTCCTTTTGTGGACTTAAAATTAGAAGGGAAAGGTGATGGAGCAATAAGGACAACTATATACAGAAAATTAACAGATGGTGGACAATATTTACACGGGAGTAGTTATTGCCTTCTCATTTAATTTTTTCTTTACCCTATGGAGAGTTATTATGTCTCCATAGACTTTATAATGATGAACAGAATTTTTATATGGAAGCCCAAAAAACAATTAACATTTATTAGAAGAGGATAGAAGAAAGATCTGATAGCGGAGGCATTTGACAAAGTGATAAATGAAAAGAAAGGAATGATATACAAATAAAAATAAAATTTGGGATAGGAGTAATAATAGAGTTACCAATAGAAATAGAAGTATTTATTTTGTGGCGATATATAGTATATTTACTGATAAAGTAGTTGATTTATTGAAGCATTATTAGCAATTTTTTTTAAACAAAAAGGATTTTAGTAATTTAATTAATAATACACTGTTAGTATCTTATAAACGTGGACATAATATAGGGGCTATGTTAGTACAGAGTTGTTTTATTCTTCCTACTATCCAAATAAATGTTCACTTGAAAGATTTGGAAGTTGGCACTTTCCCTTGTGGTAAATTTTGTAGTTGTAAGCAGGTAGCACGTGGTTTTGATAGGATTAATACATTTAATTTCCATCCAAATAAGAAATTTTCATGCAATACTCAGGGTACTATTTATGCTCTTAAATGCCCCTGTAATTTATTTTATACTGGGGAAAGTAAGAGAGTTTTTTTTAAGTGTAGACTGTGAGAACATATAGAGATATTAAAAACAATCAGTAGAAAGTTCAGTTGCTATGCATTTTAAACAGTGTCATCAAAGTAATACTTTATTATTATAGGGTAAAATTTTAGAAACTGTAGGGGTTAAGTTTTACTTAAAGAAAAACTATTTTATAAAGAAATAATATATATATATATATATATATATATATATATATATATATATATATATTTTAAAATGCAATACTCTGTCACCAAATGCTTTGAATACAGAATGTAATTGGAAGTGTCTGATTTAATGAATTAGTTTTTAATTAGTTAATTAATTGCAATGAATGTGAATTTGTTTTACTGATTTTAGCTTTTTGGTATAAATGGATGGCTACGTGTTGTTCTTGTTTTTACTCCGTAAAGGCTTTTGCCGAGGGGATAGAGGTTAATAAAATTGTTTTGTAAGTGTCAGTAATCTTGTGGTTGTATATCCCATATTGATGCAAAACCTGTTCTGTTACTTAAGTGATATAAAGTAGTCTGCTCTTATCTGTTGCCAGTTTTGCAGACCATTTATGATTTTGCCTTATGTTTATGCCATGAGCTTGAGCATGTCACTTAACCGGACAGTGTTTTGTGCAACTGGAAATTTGGGTTAGGTTTCTCAGTGGTCCTCTATACTGCAGGCCTAGTAATTACCTATAAACCACAGTAGCTATAGTTTAAAGGAAGGAAATTAATTGTAGTAAATAGTGTTTATTATTTAGCTACAAATAAATGAGTTTAATGTTAGTATTTTAACTACAAATACATTTTTAATTTAACTTGGTTTTGTAGGCAAACAGGTGTGAAATGTACTGTTTGCCTAGCACTTAGTGCAGATAAGTATGGCCATGAGCTGAGATGCATCCTGTAGTACATGGTTTGATTCCCTCAACCTTCATTTGTCTTCTGTGTGACTCTGCCTAATTACTTCATCAGACAGTACTCCTGGGCTGCTCCTGAAAAGGGACACTTGTTTCCAGTGGGCTGTCCCATATGCAAATGCATTATATATGTGTCTTTTGAATTCCTGTACCCTTCAAATATACAATAATTAGTACTTCACTATATGCTGTTTGAGTATGAACCTAACACATATTTTGTAGTTTAATGGGCTGCCAGATGCACTGTTTCATTGGAAGTGAATTTTACTGCTTCTCTTCTGTTTTCAATGTGAGAGTGTTTTTATTTATTAATTTATTTTTAAATGGTTATCAATGTTTTTTCTGTAAACTTTTAAATAAAAGTTTTAAGTGAAATCCAAATCTCTGAGATGATTGTAAAAGGAAAGATAATAGTGTGTACATGGACAGGTTTGAACAGCGTTTATTTGAAATTAGGGGAGAGACCACCAATTAACAGGATATCCGTATGGCTGGTGGGGGCCTGATTCACTACCCTGCATAGAGCCCCGGTTGTCCAAGATCTGGCTGTGTTGACTCAGAGGCGTATGCTGCAACAATACAAAATTATTAGCCATTCAAGTAGGTCAGATCTGTACTGAGTGATGTCAGAGGGGACAGCTACTCTTGATGACAGAGGAGAGAGATGAAGTTCAATAATAAGAGGTCAGCACCCCACCCCCCAAAAAAAACTATATGTATATGCAGAAATATTTTTGATTTTTATTTGACTTGTGGGTTGTTGAACAAAAGCTGCTGCAGCATTTATAGTCTGTTTTGCTTTATTCCTGCACTAATGAATGAAATAATTCACTAATAGGCATGGACTGTGTAATATACTAAAAACATGTTTCATTTTAGTAGTATAAATCTGTTGCATTTTAGAAATATATTTTTGCAGTACCTCCTTTACAGCTTCCAGCAACTGCAAAGGTTTTTTTTAGGTCACACAGTCTGCATTACTTGAAATGATGATCAGAACTGTCTGATGTTCAGCATCGACTCGACTACATAGTCATTGTTGCATGTGACCCACCCCACCACTGGCCCAGTAATCAAAGAGCCTCAATCCTCACCACTGGCAACAGTGGGGGGTGTACACTGGGTGGATGACAGGTACACATACAGTATTTCCAGATGCAGCTCTCTGCATCTAGTGCAATTTCCCTTAACAGCACACAGAGACCACAGTCTGAGGCGGGTTTCTCCCTCTTTCTCCAGATCCCCAGTAAGGCTCCCCACTGGCATAGCTATAGAGTTAATATCTCAGCTAAACGGCCAAGCCAAGACCTCCAGCAACCTCTCTGTCCAACCAGTGCTTCGTGTCCCTGCCCAAGTAGGTGACACACACAAACTCTTTGAGGTATGATTTACACACACACACACACACACACACACACACACACACACACACACCTCGGAAAGGCTGGCGCAGGTTTAATAGCTATGCCCCCTTTTGCCTAGACTATAAAGAAGTTATCACTGCCACCAGCCAGCTCCTTATCAGCTACTTTAAAACCTTTAACAAAGGGTGTCCAATCTTACTGTGTAATGTTACTGTTAATACAAATGGTAGTTTGACCAAGAGCAAGGCTATTGGAAGTGGCCTACACAGTGTCACCAAATAAATATGCAAGTACTCTCAGAACTTAAATATCTCTAGACATATAAGCCACAATGAAAGATTTAACTATATTTAATAATAAATAATAAAAAAATAAGAAAATACTCAGTAAATAATTACAGTGATATCAGAGTTCAAAATTACAGGAAATATTTAAAACAACATTGCAGGAGAGTCTCAAATAAATAAAGAAAAACATCTAAATTAAGCTTTGCTACATTCCTGACTATATCTAAGAGAATTACTATACCCTAGTAAACTTACCTACAGAGCAAGGCAAATTGTGGTGAATGGATCTTGTCAGGTCCAACACAGAATACAAAATGCTCTCTCTCAGAGAGTTTTTAAATTAATATCTCAAATACTACTGCTGGGATAGCTTGCAGAATAACATCATTTCTTTTCATCTGACTCTATCCCATGTAAAATCTCCACTGCTGAAAGCTAGCAGTATTTAGCATCCACCTGTCAAAATATACAGACAATGGTTTTTCCTCAGATCTATGCAGCTGTTGGAATTCATAAAACAATAAAACACATCCACATCTCAAACCTAGTAATTATTTCTCCTTCAAGACAACACAGACAGCTCCCTAGTTCAGACATCCTATCTCTTGCTGCACTGAAACTGAAAGATAACATCTTTGTATGATCTGGCCATAAAGTAATTTAATTTCAGCTATTTTTCTGAAGTTAACCTTCTGTATTCCAGTTTCCACTGTTAAAATATATACATCAAAAAAGTTAAAATAGTGTAGGTGCATTTCTGTTCTATTCCAGTAGGGCATTCTGCGGTTAGATTTTAAGCACTTTGCAAAAACATTTTCAACGCACACTTCTGTACCAGCAGTTTGATATACAAATGGTATGCATTTCTAATACATCTGTAACACAAGTATCTTGTATGAATTATGTTGATACTCAGAAATGATATATAAATGTAACAAAATTCCAGATAGCTGGGCTGGCAGTATCTCCTTTCATGACAGCATGTTGCTGTGATACAGTCTTTTCTTCAACATTGGATTAATAAGGATTTTTGCACTTAGTTAAAAACTGCTACTCCAGCAGTTAGCACAGAGTATTAAAATCTCTCACTTGTTAATGAGCTGCTTCTTGTGGCAAGGGTGCAACTCATTAACCAGCCAGTGCTTACAGCATGGTTACAGGGACTGCATGTCTATTTACTATTAGCCTACTGTCATTTGCCAGACATTCACTACTGCATAGCTGATCTACTTCAGGAAATGTTATGGCAATACCACCAAAACACCATTTTTTAATGCAACACAGGCAATTTATTCTTGGGTCTATATTACAACATCAAACGCTTAAAACAGCAAACGATGTTTAATCGACCCTATTTCAGCGAAAGCTGAAAATGTCGACACCTCAGAACAGCGATTTCTTTCCTAGGGAAAGAAATCGCTGTTCCAACCTAAAAAAAAAAAACAGTAAACAGTTCCAAACACATACACACTTACCTTAACCCACCCCAAAAATGTAAACAGCTGAAAACACATATACACTTAACTCAACCGTACATTTAACACACATAAAAAAAGTAAACAGTTTAAAACATATATGCACTTACCTTAACCCGTACCCTAACCCTAAGGTCAGTAACTGTTACACATTTATGTTCGGGAGCTATACCGGATAAGGGAATCTTCGAGACCACACTACAATGCAGAACACGGCAAAAAATTTAAGCTTGTTTCCTGCCTTTCCTGTTAAGTGGTATAGACTATTTGTAGGCTTCTGAGCCCCCAAGCCCTTCTGTGTTGGAGGGAAGCCTTCTAGCTTAGTTTTTTTCTTATAACTAGCCAGTTTTCTAGTTTCAGCACTCAAATCTGTTTCTTTGATCTCAGCACTTGTCCAGAAAAAAAAAAAATTTCATCTGCTTTTACTGTACTTGTGTTTCTACCTACATTTTTTTACTTTTGCATCATCTTAAAAGTACTCAATTGTATTTATTACTGCTTGGTGTAACACATTCTAAGCCTTTTGGTTTAAACACTTGGGCTTCGGACCAGATGTTTTGCACTGAGAGGGTTTGTGGTCTGCACTGTAGAGGCAGAACAGGTAGCTTAAATCCTTCTAGGTTGGGAACTGCTGATTGAGGGCTCATTGTCTGTTATTCTAAAAGTGTATTAATTCTGGACTCTGCCCTTCTGAGCTGGGAATTTCTGGTTGAAGGCTTATAGTGCATGCATATCTGAACTGCTTCTTACTGAAGTTGGTGCGCCTTGTTTGCTGTGGCATAGACTGGATTCGGGCCTGCTGGATCTAGCTTTGTTTGTGTAACTTGAGCACTAATCCAGGCATTCTCTAAAGTATTCAACTGTATTCATTACTGCTTGGTAGTAACTTGATTAAAGTGTAGCTATCATTCTAAGTCTTTTGGATTAAGCACTTGGGCTTCAGACCAGTTGTTTTACATTAGGAAGGTTTGTGGCATGCACTGTGGTGGCAGGACAGGTAGCTTTCATCCTTCTAAGTTGGGAACTGCTGATTGAGAGCCCAGTGTCTGTTATTCTTAAAGTGTATTAGTTCTGGTTTAAGCACTTGGGCTTCAGGCCAGTTATTTTACATTAAGAAGGTTTGTGGTCTGCACTCTTGTGGGAGAAGAGGCTGGACTCTGCCCTTCTGAGCTGGGAATTTCTGGTTAAAGGTTTATAGTGCCTGAATATTTGAACTGTATCTTACTGAAATTGGTACACCTTGTTTGCTGTAGCACAGACTAGATCCAGGCCTGCTGAATCTAGCTTTGTTTATATGCTTGTTGTTTGTTTGCTTGTTATTTCCCTGGAACGCTAATTCCACCTAATACGCTTCTCGGTGCTTCTGTGGATCACTAGTGATATCTGCATTGCTTACTGTACTTATTTCCTTGTTTCACTTGAAAGAAAGTTACTGTTTGTCGTTTTGCATTTAGGTTACCTGTAACACATTGCACTTAAGTTACCTGGCACTTGCTCACTAAAGCAATTATATAAGTCAGCACTAAAATTAAAAGCACTACACCCTCACTCCCCACTGGCCCTAGTTTTCAATTATTAAGGAATTCCCAATATTATTCTAGCATGTCCAAAGGTCAGTTGTCAATCTCCTCTCCGGTCCAGCTGGTGAATCTGGGAATCTTGAGGCAATGTTACAACTGCCTCATGTACACAGACAATCCTCTCCTCCTCCCAACAAATTCCAACACATGTGAGAGATGCAACCATATAGCCAAACTGGAGGCTAAGCTCTCAACTCAGTACTGGCATAACCAGTCAGGAGGAGAAGGAAACCACACTCACTACAATTCCAGTCTCACATAGACCTACCATGACAGCAAACCAAACACATAATCACACAAAAACATACTCGGAGGCTCTAAATAAAGACCTCCAAAGCAGACACCCAAGCAGCCGCTACCCCAAAACAAAACACGTGCAACACATATCTCACAAAGCCAGTGTGCCAAACAGTCACAGCCCTTAAGACTAAACAACACACCTGATACACTTGTAATAGGTGACTCTATCTTCAGGCACACTGACGTCCCACTCACCAGGCTGAACAAGGAGAGGGTCATGGTGAGCAGCCTGTCGGGCGCTAGGATCCGCCACATAACACAAGCACTCAGATAACTCCAAGGCAAGTACAAATATGACTCAGTCATTGTCCATGCTGGTGTGAATGACCTGAGACGTACCTCCCTGGACTACATGAAGAGAGACATAGAGGAGCTCTCTGAGCATGTAGCCCAGGCTGGTATGACCCTGACCTTGAGTAGCATCTTACCCTCACCAAGAATGATGCCACAATATGAAGACAAGATGATCAATTTCAACAATTGGCTTAAGTACTGGTGTCATTCAAAGGGGATCCAATGCCTGTCAGCTTGGGATGATATGCTCGACAAGCCACGATGCTTAGGGACGGCTTGCATCTGTCACCCTGGGCTTTCGGATATTGGCAAAGGCTCTTGGTACCCCCATAGTGCCTTTTTTAGGCAAGGCTCAAAAGACAAACCCACCTCCATAGGTATCACAAGGGATAAGAAACTAAGAGTAATGCTACTCAACACCAGAAGTCTAAACCTCAAGATGCACGCACTCAAAACTCTCCTTAGCATGGAGAACATTGATATCTGTGCAGTAACAGAAACCTGATTCAGGGCTCCCGAGAGCACCCCAGCACTACCAAGTTATACCTCACACCATACTTTTCGGCCCCAAAACTTGGACCGAACCACAAAAGGAGGGGGAGTATCGATATTCATCAAAAATACCCACACTTCCAGGTTGGTGGCAAAGCACGAAGCATCAGAGACTATCCAAGTGCAACTAACAGTGGGTAAAACTGCCTTCCAGTTTATAGCCTGCTACAGACCACCCTCCCAAACCTAGGAACCCCACTCAGCCTTCCTGAGAACACTGGAAAATATGAAGGTCTCTCCAAACACCATTATATTGGGCGACTTCAACTACCCAAACATAGACTGGGAGCATTACTCTAGCTCCAACACCCTAGCCCAAAGGTTCCTAGAATTTATAAACTCAAATGCTATGGAACAACTTCTTACCACTCCCACAAGAGGAGAAAACATACTGGACCTGATCATCACCAACATGGGGACTCTATGCTCCAGACCAGAAGTGTATCCCTCACTGGTAAGATCAGACCATAAACTAATCTCATTGGATATTCACATCACGACCCCACCCCCTGCCCAGAAAACCACAGTGAAAAACGTCTCTAAAGCAAATTTCACACTCCTCAAAACTGAGGTGGAATCCTTCAAAGCCCCCGGCCTGTGGAAAATACGGCCCAGACCGCAGAATCCTTTATAAATGCATTCTATGAACACCTTCAGGAATGCATGGATCATGCGATCCCAAATAAAACCAAGACCCAATCCTCCAAAGGCAGACGTCCTGTCTGGTGGACCCCAGCCATAAACAAACTATACAACAGAAGGAGGAAGCTACTACATGATAGAGCAAAATCCCAAAAAGGGAAGGCATCACTGATCAGTATTAGCAAAAAACTACGGGCACACATAAAATTGCCTACGGCCAGCTTCGAGAGAAAAATTGCACAGGACACTAAGGATAATCACAAGGCTTTCTTTAGTTATGTTAGGAACCTGGGTGGTAATTCCCAGATATGCTCAGAATTAGTCCAAAATGACAAAAAATACACCGAACCCACAGACATTGCCAACATCCTAGCTGACAGGTTCAGCGCAAACTTCTCCCCCTCCCCACCAAAAGGGCAAATATCTATCCCAGCAGAGTGCTGCCTCCCTGACATCTCAGATGCTCAGGTAAGAGCCGCCCTCTCCAAAGCAAAACACACAGCATCAATGGGACCAGATGGTGTCCCGGGCTGCATCCTACATGAACTCCAAGAAGAGCTAAACCCAAACATAAAACTGCTGTTCAATCTCAGCCTTACTACAGGATATGTGCCCAAAGCGTGGCGTACAGCAACAGTGGTCCCTCTCCATAAAGGTGGTGCCTCAACGGATCCTGGAAACTATCGCCCCATAAGCCTGACTAGCTTGGTCTGCAAAGCTATGGAAAGGATCATCATGGACCTCATAAATAAAGATATTGGGGACCTACAAACACTGGATCCTACCCAGTTCGGCTTTGTTAAGGGCAGATCCTGCCTCTTAAACCTGGTTGATTTCTTTGAAACAGTCACCAAGGCCATTGACGAGGGGAAGGTGGTCCACACAGCCTGCCTGGACCTCGCAAAAGCCTTTGATACAATACCCCACTCGGGCATTATAGATAAGCTCACCAGCTTAAATATAAACCCCTATGTCACTAGATGGATTGCAAACTGGCTCAAGGACAGAACCCACATGGTTAGAATTGCTGGAGCCATGTCAGACTCCAAACCAGTTACAAGTGGTGTCCCACAAGGCTCAGTCCTGGGACTCTCTTGTTCGGTATATATTTCTCGGAGGTACAGGCCAACACGGAAGGACTGTGGCTGACCAAGTTCGCAGATGACTGCAAACTGGGCTCCATAATCGACTCTCCAGCTGACACAAGCATCCTCCAAAAGGGCCTCATAGAAACAGACAACTGGTGCCAGAGCCATGGCCTCAAGCTAAATGCCAAAAAGTATAGTCATCCCCTTTGGCAAAAACAAAGTGCCCACAAATTACCACATAGGTGGTAATCCATTAAGTACAGAAGAAGTAATTAGGGACCTGGGGACCCAAGTTGATAGCAATCTCTCATTTGACAACCACGTGGCCAAAGTGGTTAGAAAAACATTTTATATAGCCCACCTAATCATGAAGGGATTCACATCTAGATCAGGGGAGGTCATCGTGCCTCTTTACTCATCCCTCATCAGGCCCATAATTGAGTACAATGCCCCTTTTGGGATGTACCTTACCAGACACCTGCAGCAACTGGAAAGACCCCAAAAGTACCTCAACAAGAGGATCAAAGGGCTCAAACAGATGCCATATGCTGCCCGGTTAAAGAAACTACAGCTCTACTCAGTGGCATACCACCTGTTCAGAGGCGATCTGCGCCTGACGTATAAAGCCATGTCCAACCCAGAATTAATGGACATGCTGCACCTCAGAAAATCCAAATCCCATCGAGCTACGCTCAAGAGACTTGAACCTCAGCACTGAAATAAATAGGACATGCTGGAGGGACAGATTCATAACCCAGAGGCTCCCTTCACTCTGGAATAAAATTCCAGTCCAGGTTAGGCAGAGTCCCTCATTGACTCTCTTCAAGAGGAATCTTGATGAGTGGATGGGAGATCGTAGGTTTACCCCGGGTATCACTTCTGTGTCACTGTTAGACAGAGGCACAGTATACTAACCTCGAAAAAGGGCATAGCAAAATAAATTTAAAATGGGTGGTGAAAGCCAAACACATTCTGGCTAGGCTTATAAATGCCCTAGGGCAGATAGCCTAGTATGAACCTATGAACGAAGTGGACAAGTGACTTCTTTCCCAGGGAAAGAATTCACTGAACAGCCACTTCACTGTTTTGCCTGTTCGCTGTTTAGGGTTAGATGAAAACGCATTTGACAAAATGCGTTTTCATCGTTATTAATAGGAACCCTTTATTCTTCAAGGGCAGCAGGGACTACATTTGTAGATGAAGCACTGAAATGCAAAGTTGTTTGCCAGCAGTAACCTCTGCATTAGTAATAGTTCTCTTTAATGTGAAATTATTCAGATGACATTTACTTCTGCAGAGAGACTGAGTATTGACTTAGCATACGTTATCAGGTGATTCATATTTCTTATGCTCTCATAAATACATACATTTAAACTGTGCTACATGTCGCTGGATCCTATTGTATAATGCTAGTAAAGTACATGTAATTTACTTCTTCTTAGCAATCAGTGGTATACTCAGTCAAAAAGTAGCTATATCTGCTGATGGATGTGTTTGTCTCTGTGGATAAAAGTCCCTTATACTCTTGTTACCTGGCCATTTTTAAATGGTCTTTAATCTGGCTTTACAGGACTAGTGCATATGTGTGTGTGTGTGTGTATGTGTAAATTATGTCGGAATACTTTGGTTACTTAGCATTTGTGGGAAACAAATCTGAAATGTGATTTTGGTCATTATTATTGCTATTTATTTTTTGACACAGACATATGAGAAAGATGCAGTCAACAATGTAGCTGTAATTTCTGGGTTTGCTGGATGCCTGTGAATGAAAATAACTGACTTTGCTAAGCTGATAAAGTTAGAAGGCTATTAGTACATCTTTTCAGGGCTAGTATGCATTTATGCAAAGCAAACTGGGATACTTTACTGTGGTCATTTTTATTACAATCAGATGTGCGTTTTGCACAGTCAATAAAGTGGCCATAATTACTGAATACAGATACTGATGAGTTATGACAGCAGTTTGAGTGCCCTGCTATGGTTGAAATGTTCTGACATGGGTACTTCTTGTCATCATTGGTTCATACATTTTGTTTCACTGCTTATTGGAAAAAACATTCTTCTTCTTCTTTCGGCTTTTCCCGGTTAGGGGTCGCCACAGCAGATCACCTGTCTGCTCATGATTGGCAGTGGATTTTTACGACGTCGAGTTGCCAGCCTGGGGCCCAACCTTCCACAGAAGGCACACACATGCACTCACACCTAGGGCCAATTTAGAGTGTCCAATCCACCTACAGCATGTCTTTGGGATGTGGGAGGAAACCGGAGCACCCAGAGAAAACCCACGCGACCATAGGGAGGACATGCAGACTCCGCACAGAAGGCACCCCAGCCAAGGATCGAACCAGGGAACCTCTTGCTGTGAGGTGACAACGCTAACCGCTGCACCACCGTGGCCGCATTGGAAAAAACATTCAAAACTACAAATTTAAAATGCAGTCTAACAAATGTTGATGTATTAAACAAGAAAATATAATTTAAAATTAGCAGGAAGTTGAATCAAAGAACACATGCATTTTATACATGGTCCTAACAATGTGTGCTTGGGGCCCATGCTTTGAAACCAGCCAGGATCCAAAGTACACAATCTACCACTGGCCAGAAATACTTTCAATGAATGTGAGTTTCAGTGCATTTTCAATGGGGCTGGACTTGGCATAATAGCTAAGGTGTTAACCTCATACACACAAAGTAAAGAGTTTGAGTCTAACCTTGGGTTATGGGACTAAGCTTATAATGGTCTTCAAACTGCTTACCTAGTATTTACCCAATGTGAATTTCAATGCATTTTCAATTTAAAGGGAATAATTTTATTGGTGTTCATGCTGAGTCTGTTTTCATTGTGAGACTGTTTTGCTTAGCAAACATCAGTGTGCATTAACATTTGAGATTTTTTTTAAATTAAGTATAAATCTCTGTAATAATTGCAAAAATAAAGAAAAAATGTTATGGACACTGACAGGTTTGAATTGTGTTTATGGTAACTGGGGAGAAGCAGCCAAGTAATAGGACACTGGAATGGCTGGGAGGGGCGGGGGAAGCCCTTGTCCATGACCCTGTCTAGGGCCTCATTTGACCATGATCTGGCTGTGGTTAAGAGGCTTATTTACTTACTGCTGCAGAGTCTGAGCAGCAGATGATTTGTTCACCTGTAGTTCCTGCTGTGTTCATGAAATGGGATCATACAACACATTTATTTCACTTACTATAGTCTGTCTTTGTAAGAACATGTCTTAGGTTGCTCTAAGGTGCACTGTATGCTTCTCGTGTAGTGTAGGGCATAAAGGCGATGTCCGGACGTACTATCCTCAGAACTGACAGCTCCAGTAGGAATGCCAGTCAAAGGAGTACAGAGGTAATCAATACATCCAGAAGAGAAATGGACCAGGGGTAGGAGGGGGGTGTGTGAATAATGCAACAGTGAAGAGAAGGGCATCTACAGTTATGATAATATCTTACACAACTGTACTATGTCCTTTCATTTCACTGTTGCACTATTCATTACAATAGGGAGAGTGCCAAAGCTCAGGAAGACGAAAGTGGGGAGAGAAGGAACAACAAAGCTCTCTAGGAACCCATGAATGATGGCCCTAGCAAAACCAGTTCTAGCTTGGAAATTCCATCCAACTTTTAGTGCTTGGTAAATGTATGCACAGACGTCCAGGTAGCTGCCTCAAGAATAGAGCTAGTATCCAAACCCTTGAAAAAGTCACCAGAAGAAGCCACAGCTCTAGTAGACTGAGCCTTAACAGAAGAAGGAAGGCTCTTACCATGAAAGGAATAACAAAAGGAAATGGCTTTAGAAATCCAAGAAAAAATAATTTGCTTGGACACAGTCAGTCCTAAGGACCTAATGAAGGAAACAAAGTTGATCAGATTTACCAAAAATCTTAGTCTTATCCAAATAAAATCTGAGTTGTCTATGCACATCCAGTGTGTCCAGCACCTTCTCACTGGCAAATTGCAGAGAAGGGAAAAAATGTGTAAATGAACAGACTGATTAAGGGACAACTCATTCACTACCTTGGGCATAAAAGAAGGATTAGTACAAAGGAACACCCTGTCCTTATGAAACACCAGAAAAGGAGGACAAGCCATAAAGGCTTGAAGCTCAGATACCGGTCTGGCAGAACTAGGAGCTAACAAAAGTACAGTCTTTCAAGAGGAATGCTGCAAGGAAGCTGAAGCAGCAGGCTCAAAAGCAGCCTCGGTCAATTTCTCTAAAATAAAATTAAGATCCCAGGGAGGAGAAACATATGAAGACACCTTTAAGGAACTGTTTAGCTTCAAATCTAGAAGTTAAAGTAGTTGATAAAGGCAGACAAGCAAAGTCTTAGGAACAAAGGCCTGATAAATGGAACAGGATATATGGTAATGGGAAGAAATGAGACAAAATAAGCACTGCTTTTGACAATCTTTTTGGGGAATTTGTCTCACACACTGGCATTCCCCCTTCCTGGATGACATGAAACTACAAAAGCAACAATCAAAAAACAAAACAAAAACAAAAAACAAAAAAAAAAAACAAAACCCCAACAGGGTACTTATCTGAAGTGGCTCTGTGAACCAGCAAACGGACAGGACGTTCAGACTGATGATCTAGAGATGGCGTTCGGACTGGTGGCAAAGAAGTTCTGAGGATAGTATGCCCAGACGTCATCTTTATGCCCTACACTATGCGAGGAGCATACATGTGATGTATGGTGTACCTCAGTGCAACCTAAAGGCTTTGGTATACTGGCTTGACATTGGGCCACCTTGGCAGGGGATCCCTATTGTAATGAATACTGCAACAGTGAAATGGAAGGGCATTATCAAATTCCTCTATGGTAAGTACACAAGTAGGAATTTGTAACCTTGTTTTGCAATACGTATTTGCTGTATTTCAGTCAGGATGGTATGATCATTGTACTTAAATGCACAATATCTGTCAGAGCTTATAATGCACATTACTCCATTCACACCAGCACATGTACTTCTGTATATGCAACTGTTTTGCTTGCTCCCAGTAGTTACTATGATATTATATTCTGCTTCTCAAACCTGTTATTTTGTGGAATTTGTCTACATTTAGGAATGATTTTTCTGTATACATAGTAATTTAGGTTACCAGATACATTATGTATGGATATCTGCTCAAAGCTAGGTTTTTTTGTTTCATCATTTCAGTATACTGTTTTTGAGGCAACAGCAGGCCCTGGCTATTTATGCTCACTATCTCATATTCTTGATTTTGTTTTTGTTCTAAACTGTTTTCCATTACTCAAGAGTACTCCAAGATTTTTTTTATTTGTTAGTTGTCTAGACAAACCTACTAGACATAAATCTCCCTTTTCGGCTGCAAACCAGGAGCACTGTCTGGTTTAAGTGACTTACTCAGTCACAAAGAAGTCAAATGGAGGTGAAGTGAATCAAACCCCGTACTCTTGACTGTGGGTGGCAGTTTTTAATACCTCAGAGCCTTAATCCCCTAAAGTAACTGTTACGCATATCTTCAGTTTTACAGGTAAGTGCTGCGTTTAAAGGTTTCATAACGTAACATGGTTTGTCTTCTTGGTTTGTGCCTCTAAGGGAGCTTTTTGTAACCATGACCCAACACTATAATAAATGTATTTACTTTTCCAAGCTTGACATCCAACTTACTGGTTTAAGAAGAGATAGAAAATAAGCTAAGAAATTAAATGAACTTCTGTGGAAACCTTAAATGAACATCTTTGGAAAACAAATCAGTCAGACTTTCACAAGATTCTATGGACAGCCACCTAAATGTTACTGTTATCAAGTCAGTACACATTAGTTCCATCCACAGAGGTAACTAAACCTCTACACAGTAGTAATCTTACTAAGTCAGTTATAATATCTTCAACACCTGTGCTTCATATTTTACTAGATTACTCTGTGAAGTCAAATTACAAGTTGACGTCACCTGCTGACTTCCCTATGGCACTGAAATAGCCATCTAAAGCAAATGGGCAAAACACAAAGATAAACAATCCCTTCTGACCACATATTTCAAAACATGACTGTACTCTTTCATGATGCTGATACCATTAGCTGATGTGTTCACCACACATTTGTGAATCCCATGATCCTGTGCATCAAAGGAAGCTAAAAAGGCAGGCATCAGGGCTATGCTCTTCCTTTTTACAGATTTTGCTGTACCTTGCCCCTGAAATTCCAACCATACACAATAACTCATGCGTTAGAAAAGAATCTATGGGTCTGTGATGACTCAATGCTTACAATGATCACATATTCACTAATCTGACTTAAATAAAATGGGTCAGAGCTCCATCGCTTCCAGGCTTGACTATTTTACACTCCTGAACATTTACATAAAATTTTGAATGACAGAATGAAGTACAATATGGTTAAACATCTCCATGGCTTACAGTGATAAGGTTCTGATTACGACCCGGATGACTTATATTCACAGGCACTACAGAAGCCAACCTGGAAGAGTGAGAGCGAGTTGTTGATGCTCCCTTTCCCATTCTGGGAAGAGGGACATAATCTGGTCTGCTTCAAAAATGACTTTTATGGTAAAGAATACAATGGATTCTGGCAAATTATTCTGTAGAAGGTTCATTAGAAGCTGGAACCATTTCTCTTTTGCTCTTCACTCTGATTAAAAATTTTGCAGTCCATTGTTTGTTGGATCTTTACTTGATATGTCAAAAAATAACAAGTCTTTGTTCTTGGTTAAATATATTTTCTAAGATTATAGGAACTTACTAGGCTATTGGTCCTGAGGCCCTTACAAGCCTAGCCAAGAATGTAGCCCATGGTCCGACAAGTCAGCACCCAATGCTCCCGTCCAACAGGGACACAGGTGGAATCCCATTGGTGTATTTTCTGTTCCCCATCCAGCTATTCAGGTTGCGCTTAAAAAGGGTTAATGAGGTACTCTGCCTTACATGGAGAGGGAGTCTATTTCAGAAAAGGGGAGTCTCTGGGACACAAATCTGTCCCGCCAACATGTCCTATTGATGTCACAGACCAGGTTGAGGTCATGTGTGTGGGTTACTCGAGTGGAGCTTGACTTCCAGATATGCATCAGTCCCATCAAGGCGGGGTCTGAGATTGCTTTGTATGCCATCAAGGTGGGGTCTGAGATTGCTTTGTATGCCAGAAACAGATGTCACCTCTGAGGAGTTTGTATGAGACTGAGTACAGGGACAGGGCTTTTAGCCTATCTGTGTAGGGTAGATGTTTGAGGCCCTGGATTCACCTGGTGAGGAAACTCTGTGGTCTATCCAGCTGCTACGTGTGCTTTGTGAGGTACATGCTGAAAGGGGCACTGTACTCAATAATGGGCCTTGTAAGGGAAGAATACAGGGATGTTATGACCTCATTGTGTCTGGATAAGATACCCTTACTAATGAGGTGGACCATGTAGAAAGCTTTCCATACAACGGAGGCAATATGGTGGTCAAAAGTCAGTTTGGTATCAACCTGGGTGCTGAAGTCCTTAACAGCTGATTGCATGCTTAGGACCTTGTTATTAGTGTGATAATTTGTGGGGAAATTAGGGGATGATAATGCATTTTTTGGCATTCAGTTTGAGGCCATGTTTCTTGCACCAGTCATTTGTTTGGATGAGACCCTCTTGGAGGATGTCCACATCATTAGGGGAATTGATGACAGTTCCCTGCCCAGCTTGCAGTCATCTGCAAACTTGGTCAGCCACAGCCGACTAGTTTTGGCCTGCACCTCTGAAAAGTATATCCCAAACAACAGAAGCCCCATGACCGATCTGTGGGGTACATCGCTCATTACAGCTCTACTGCTTGAGCTGGCTTCCCCTATTTTGACTAGGTATGCTCTATCGGTAAGCCAGTTTGCTACCCATCTGGTAACATACAGATTGATGTCTATCTATTATACCTGAGTGTGGAATATGGTCAGGTCAAGGCAGGTGCTGTGCACGGTCTTCCCCTTGTCCATTACTTTGGTGACTGTCTCAGAGAAGTCAACCAAATTTAACATGCATGACCTCCCCTTGACGAAACCAAACTGTGTGAGATTGAGTGTTTGGAGGTTGCCAATATCCTAGTTAATGAAGTCCATGATAATCCCTTACCTGGCTTTGCAGATCAGGCTGGTTAGGCTGATGGGTCTATAACTTCCTGGATCGGTGAAAGCTCCACCTTTGTGCAAAGGGATGACAATGGCTGTCTTCCACTTGACTGGGACAAAGCCGGTACTCAGGTTTGGTTGAACAGGATTTCTAATGGTGCTGCAAGTTCCTGCCGGAGTTCATGTAGGATGCAGCCTGGTATGTTATCGGGTCACATGGAGGATATAGTTTTGCCTTTGAGAAACCAGTGATGACTTGCTCCCTAGAGATAATGGGAGGGGGGCAGGTGCTGGGGATGTCCTGATTTACTGATGGTGGGACAGAGGGGTGAAGTTTTCACTGAATCTGTCTGCCAGCAGGTTGGCTATATCTACGGCGTTTGTGTATGTGGTGCCCTTGACAACTAGTTCTGAGCAGATCTGAGTGCTTCCTTTGAGACTGCGGACATATGTGAAGAAGGCCTTATGATTGTCTTTAGTAGATGTGGCCAGTTTGGACTCAAAGTTTGCTTTGGAGGATTTCACTAGTGCTTTTATTTACTTGTTCAGGCTAAGGAGAAACTGCTTCCAATTAGGCATCTGCTCCTTCTTGGTCCTGGACAGCAATTTTTTCCTTTTATTACAGAGTTTATTTATTGCAGATGTCCCCCAGACAGGTTTACTCTTCCTTGAGGAGGAGGATTTTGTCCTACTGGGTAATCTTGTTTCTATGCAGCTATATAAATGCTCGTATAGTACTTTGGTGTAGGTTTGGACATATGTGCCAGTTCATATGGAAGGGGAGTGGTCTGTGAAACTGTTTATTCCTTCCCTCAGGAGGTTGCAATCAGCTTTGGAGAAGCTTTTTTGTTTGACCCTAGCTAGGGCAGGGTCAGGGGAGATGGTGACTTTGAAAGTGACCGCTGTGTGGTCAGTTCTTACCAAGGAGGATGACAATGGAGGGATTCTGGTTACACATGTTGGTTGATACCAAGGCCAAGATATTATTACCTCTTGTGAGGGTGTTGACCAGCTGGTCCAAGGCATTTGCATTGATGAAATCCAGAAATCTCTGGGCATTTGTGTTTTGGCATGAATAGTTCTTCCAATCTATGGTTGGATAGTTAAAGTCACCCAGGATCAGGGTAAAGGGTTGAATCTTGATAGATTCGAACAGATCCAGATAGGTGGAGTGGAAATCTTGAGTCAAGGTTGGGGGCTTGCAGCTAGATATAATTTGAATAGGGGTCTTGTTAATGGTGAGCTGCACCTAGAGAGTCTCCTGTACATCATACTGTTTGATGAGCCTGGAGGTGTGCATGTCTTTAATATTTAATGCAACTCCACCTCCTTCTGCTTTGCTGCCCACAGTTTGGGGTCTGAATGTATGATAGGATGAGTAATCTGGTATGGCTGGGGTGCTCTCCGCAGCTTTGAACCAGGTTTCTGTGACTGCACAAATATCAGCATCTTGCAGGGTTAAGAATGCTTGCAATGAGTGCAGTTTCATGTTTAGACTCCTAGCGTTTAGCAGCATGACCTTTACTTTGTATTTGGATGAAATTTTCATGTTGATAGTTTTGATCTCATGGCACTGCCTAAAAAAAGAACTATGGGGAGGCAAGAGCCTTTGTCAGAAGCCTGAAGCCCAAGGGAGACAGATGCAGGCCATCTCTGCAAAGCATCGTGGTCTGCCGATCATGTCTTCCCAGGCTGTCAGGTACTGGATATCCTTGGAATGACACCAGAAACTAAGCCAACTGTTAAAGTCAATCATTTTCTGTTTGTATTGAGGCATCTTTCTGGGTGACAATAGAATGCTGCTTAAGACTAGGAACATACCTGCCTGGGACACACATTCTGCAAGCTCAATCATGTCTCTCTTCATACAGTCCAGGGAGGTACGTCTCAAGTCATTCACACCAACATGGACTATGACAGAGTCATAACAGTACCTGCTGTTGAGAGACTTAAGTGCATGGGTGATATGGCGGACTCTGGCACCTGACAAACTACTAACCGTGACTTTCTCCTTATGCAGCCTGGTGAGGGACATATCTGTGTGTATCACATTGGAGTCTCCTATGACTAATATGTTGGGTTTATGTGTAGGCCTTAGTGGCTGTGAGAGACAGGTGTGTGGACTGTGTGTGGTGTAGTGGGCAGCTGAGTTTGTGTGTGTTTTTGCCTTGGAGGTCTCTTTTATTTTGGTATCTTTTTGTTGAGGACCTCCGCATATGTGTGTGTGTTGTGTAGGTGTGTGTGGTGTTTGAGGTGCGGTGTTTGTGTTGACAACCTTCTCAGTGCCAGATATACTGGCTTGTGAGGGAGAGAGCATAGAGTCTAGGTTCTTAATGTAATTGCATTGCTCACAAATTGTGTTCCTAGTTGGTAGCAGCAGAGGGTTGTCCATGTACATGAGGCAGTTGCCACACTCTCTCAGGATGCCTATATCAACCAGATGGGCTGGAGAAACCGTAGGGAACTATCCATCTACATTTGTCAGATTATGAGGGAGAGAGACAAGAGAGAGCTAAGGGGGTAAAGGGTGGAAGGTCAAGAGTAGTACAGCTAGGTGATCCTTCAAGTGTTAGTAAGGGAAACTTTGTAGCTGAAATACCTCGCAGTGGGTTAAAAACAGTGCACCTGCTGTGCGTGATGTAGAAACAAGCACAAACCAGCTCAAATGTGGGGTTTAAATACCACAAAAAAAATTCTAGTAGCACAGAAATCAAGCCTCTTTGCCCAGAAATGTGCTAAAGATGGAGAACTACACTGTTGGGATACAGCTGTATCTAAGGAAAAAATTGTTGAAATTATCTGTCTGGCTGTGGCACAAAATTATGCAGCAGTCTGTGGTGCTTGGCAATAAGCAAACAAGCAGAAACCCAGTCAAGGATTGGTAATTAAATACCAAAAGGTTACAACCTAAAACAAGCTATTTACCAGCCAGGGACCAAAAAGCACAGTCCTCTCACTAGAGTACAGAAGGACCCTTTCTAATCCAGGATGGCCTAGCAAATGTGCTCAGAACAAACAGCCACTACGAACACACAACCAGGCCCAGAAACAGCAGTCCTGAGTCTGGACTATGCTACAGCTACTAGCTACACTATTTTAGGCATAAAACACTACAAAAAGGTTTACCACAGCAGAAAAGCAGCAGTGAGACACTAAATAAAAGTTTTAACCTATCTAACTGATAGGTTACACAATTTACAGCAAAGTCAAACATTTGAAACACAAACATAGGTACCATTTTGAAACACATTTTAGGGGAAAGGAATTTTGATGTTTTACAAAATAGTTATTACATAATCACAGGATACAGCTGGACTGAATATTCCTGACTTCATGAAATATTCTAATGTCAGGGTTTTACCTTCTACAAGTGAGGAGTCTCACTTTTGTATATAAAACCACTACTAACAGATTAATGGATTAATTTTAAATAGAGGATGTGATGCCCGTGCTCTGGCCCAGCAATCAAAGAGCCTCAATCCTCACCATTACACCAGAGAGGGCATCTCATATAGGAGGAAAGGATAACAAATACACACACAGTAAAGTGCAATTTCCCTTAACAGCACACAGAGATCACAGTCAGTCTGGGGCTGGTCGCTCCCTTGCTCTCCAGGTCCCCAATAAGACTTCCCACTGGCACAGCTATAGGGTCCAGATCTCAGCCTAGCTGGGCAAGATAAAATCTCCAGCACCCTCTCTATTATTACTGTGCAGTATTATTATCCAATTGGTAGTATGACTAATCAGTCAAAGCTTATTTGGAGTGACTTGGACAGTAAACTCTATAAATATGCAATGTACTCTTAGAGCTTAACTTATCTCTACACAAACCAGCCACAGTTAAAAGGTTTTAAAATATTTAATAATAAATAATTAAAACCACAAGACAATACTTTCTACTATACAGTGCTAGTCAAAGGTTCAGAGATCACACATAAATACTTAAAATAATTCAGTAGTACAGTTTTGACATCAAATAAAAACACTTAGTCTAATTTTTCTCATTTCTAGCTATTTCTACAAGAAAGCACACTACTAAAATAACTTACATAAGACAACAGGCAGAGTGCTGAGATGGATGTTCAGACAAAAATGCTTAATGTCTTCTGGTTCTCTCTGTTTAAATTGAAACTGCAGTTCTGATAAAACATTACATCATTTCACACTTTTTTCCTGGGGTTCCCAGGCTGACAGAAACTGCATTTACACTCTCTCAGGATGCCTATATTCTTTTACATTTAGAGCAATAAAGAACATTCCACATGAATTTCTGGTCATTAACTTTAGCCTTAAAACAATAAGCAGGAAGCCTTCATCTAGCCGGACTGGAGCCGACTTTAGATCAAAGGGTCACAACATGCTTTTTACTGGGTCAATAGAGAGCACTGTTGCCACATTTTTGTAACAGCATTTTTTTCATTTAAGACAACAAGCCTGTGATTCACATTCATATTTAAAAATGATAGAAATATGTATAAAATTCTATCTGGCTAGGCTGGCAGCCTTCACTTATCTCTCACAGACTTCACAGAGGAAATTAAACCACAGCCACTGAATTACACTTTTGTAACATCAAAACCTTGTGCGTTATAGTACACTATAGGACCCCTGGGACTAGCAAGCATTGTGACCTTCTTAACCACTTGGCAGATCTAGTGACTATTAAGACACCACCTATTCTACTGGGAGATTTCAATTACCAAAATATAAAATGGGAAACTTTGAAAATACTCTTTATGCATATGAGTTTATTGATACATTACCTTTAATAACTTTGGACAGCTTATTAATTCGTATATCCCTGTTCTTATGTGCACATTAATAACATAGTAATAGGTTCTCCAGCTTGGTTCTTGACTGGAGAGGTTTCTCTGCACAGTCTGCATGTCTTCCCTGTGTTTACACGGGTTTTCCCCCACATTCCAAACACATGCAGTAAGTAGATTAGGGACTATAAACTCTCCACGGTTGTAAGCGCATGTGTGTGAGATATGAAAGAAAGACCTAACATGCTTCCATTTCCATCTTGCCTTGTGAACACCGTGGATAGTGGTGGCTGGCTGTGGAGGCTGTCCAGAAGTCATCTGCAACACTCAGGGAGAGAAAGGGCATTAAAGCTTTTGAACCTCTGGCTAATTCTAAACATTTGGCTATATTTTTTAACCTCTCAAGTAACAGCTGTAAAGTCACAAATATTTATAAGTTAAATAAGGTCAGTTTCGCACAACTCAACTCTGATTTTTCAAAGACTGCATAGGATTTCGTCTTTTCATCATCACTGCCTGAATCTTACTGAGGCATTTTAAAGAAAACATGCTTAAAGCCAGAAAACCAGCATATTATGATTAACAAGTATACTTTCACTCCTCATACAGTCAATCGATAATGGAACAGTGTATTAAAGGAACTGTTAAGAAAACAAAAATGTACTTGTACAGTCCAGACCAAATCTAAACATCAACATTTTCAGAAAAAGGGTAACATGAAAATGTTCTTTCTGTATGTTTAATAGTCAACTTAAAATTGCTCTCCCTGTGGGTAATACTCGGTAATAGTTGGGTCAGTGATAAACATTGCACTCTACATGGCACCAGACTGACACTGGAACAATAGCCACTATGTTGGCCTTTCACATCTGACTTCCAGTATCCATTAACAGCTATTAATACTCTACAAACTTTTTTTTTTTTTTACACAAGGTGACATTTATTTACTTATTTTACATTTCTTTACCGGGAAAGTCTGGCTTTCAGCGGAGGCCCGGGGAGAAAAGCTCCACAAAAAGTGACAGTACATACATTAGTAACAGTAAATACCGCATGACAAACATTATATACAACATAAGTTACAGTAGATAGAGCAAGTCTAACAGTAGACACATCAGACATGGAACTTAACACAGTGATATTATTAACATAGAACCTGTAAGTATCAGTTTACATTTGTAAAGGGAAATACTTCTACATTTATAACACATTTAAGAATAAAAAGAAAAAAAAAAGGAAACACAATAATACAAATAAGATCATTTTGTCCAAGAGACAGGCTAAATAATTAATGGAGAGTGTACTTACGATAACAACAGATCAGCCAGGAGTGTTGCATGAGATGTCAGATACTTTTTGAGTATTTTTTTTAAACTGGTGTGTGTTGTCAGTGGTTCTAATATGGGGGAGGAAGTTCCAGGTTTTTGAGATATAGGAAGAGTATAAGGAGTCTCCTGCAGTGTTGTTAGTTTTAGAGACTTGTAGTGAAGATTTATTTGATGATCATAGTGTTAGAGTAAGGTTGTAGCAAACTTTGGAAAGCTGGAGTTTTTTCGGGGTTAGAGTAATTGGTGGGCCATGATTAATTGGCTGTATGCAAGATGCTGAGGTAGTTCAAACTAAGAGAGTTTTTTTGAGGGCTAGACATTGATGTGACCTGTGTAATGATCCAGTAGCAAATTAAGCTATTTTGTTATAGCATATATTCAGTTTATGTAAATCTGCTTTTCTGAGGTTGATAAGGACTGGTGAAGTATATAACAGAGTTGCTAGTAGGTGGGTTCTGGCTATGGCAGATTTTGAGGAGTCTGTTAAAATTTTTGGTTTCTGTAAAGGGTGCCCATTTTTGTGGACTTTTTTAATTGTCTGTGATATATGCTTGTCTAATCTTAGCTTATCATCTATAATGACTCCTAGTAGTTTGGTGGATGGTTCAGGTGTAATTATTGTGTTATTACCTGTGATGGGGAACTGTGGGGGGAATCTAGTGGTCTGGGTTGAAAGACTATAAGTTTTGTTTTTTGGGGTTAAGAATAAGTTGGGAGTTAGCCAGCCATGTTTCAGTTTCTGTAAAGGCCTTTTGTGTTTTGTCCTGAAATTGTTGCATAGTAGGGGCTGAACATATTAATGTTTAATCAGCTGCATATTGGATAAAGGTGGCAAGTGAGGTGGTTGAGTTGAGATCAAGGTTCACATCTGATTCCTGACAAACCAAGTCCATATGTCCACTCAAATGACTTTAATTCATTACATTAAAATCTCTGTCCCTGAGGACTGCAAGACCTATTTTTCCTTCAATTCTTAAGGTGTTTTTCTGTCCCAGCACAAAACTACAGGCATATACAACTAACATCTGTAACTGGCAAGTGCCTTCAACGGTACCTCTTTACACTGTTGTCTGAAGCCCAATAATAAAATAGGTGCTAAATATCAATATTTCTTAACCTGCAGGAATTAAAATGCAGCATAAAATAACCATTTGAAATGTTGGGACCTGCAAGAGCGAGTCCTGAAATGTGAAGAATGAATGGCCGAAACAACGGACTTACATATACTAAGTCTGAGATGTCATTTCTTGGAATATTCCCGTTTCTTTGAGGTATGGCAATCAGGATTTGGTATATATACTTTTTTGGGGGGGGGGGTGCATGGTGGACTTATTCCCCTTGCAAAAAGACGTTTTAAGGAGAAGAATGATTTTCAAGATTTGCTCTTCTCCTGTGTCTATTTTTTCAGTCGACATTTCAATAGGGAGCCGTAACATAATATAATGTTATGCCTTTTGGCAAAATATGGTAAGATAATTATCTCAATGAGCATAAGCTGGTTATTGCTCAATAAGCAAAAAACTTGGGCAGGTCAGATACTATGGTTAGCAAGAATAAGGCAGCTAAACTGTTGTACTGTTTAGAACTTTCAGTTCTATGTATGCTACTGTCTTGTGTAATTTTTATAATACCTTAATATGTCCTATTCCAAATTTAACAATTTTTTTTGTTCTTATAAAGAAGTTTAGCTGTGACAAACTATACAGAAAATGTACAAAAGAAATAACATTACTTTAGGACAAAGGCTGCCAAGCATGTTTGGTGGCAACAAATCTCTGTAGCATTAAGTATAGGCTTATTAGGGAAAAATGTGCTACAGATGTTATAACATGTTTGGATTCAGCTGTACACCGGCAGTAAATCTCTTGGGCATTATAACATAAAATATGTGACTGATTTCAATAAGACAGGTACAGATTCATAACAGAATCAGCCTCTTAGACATTGTAACGTTCAAACCTATATTAGAGTCATATGTCATTTGCCTCAATTTTTGACATGCTGAGGAGGGATGCTGGGTATACTGGGAAAAGGATGCTAAAGATGGAGCTGCCAGGTAAGAGGAAAAGAGGAAGGCCTAAGATAAGGTTTATAGATGTGGTGAGACAGGACATGCAGGTGGTTGGTGTAACAAGAGCAAAATGCAGAGGACAGGAAGAAATGGAAACAGGTGATCCACTGTGGCTACCCCTAACGGGAACAGCCAAAAGAAAAAGAAGATGTCATTTGCCTCAGTTCAAAAACAGTATTAATCAGTGGGGTGGTGACAATGAATTTTCATTTGATATCAAGAAGAAGTGTGTATTCCTGTTTTAACAAGAAACATCTTTATTGAATTATCACTTATGACATAGACAATCATATGTTTATATAAAAGAACATAAACCATACTGACATATTTCAGTTACAAACATTATACATTACATATAATCCTTTATACAAAACATTACATAGCTCAATCAATTCCTGCCTTCCCTTAAACCCCATTACTCTTCAAAAACATTACTCTTCAAAGGTTCATAGATGTATACTATGCTAACTAGGGCCTTTATAAGCCTACCCGTGTAACGCAAATGTGTCCCACAAGTTATTTATATTGGGGTCATTGTTGGTTATGACAAGATTTACTGACTGCCTCTGTCCATCAGGAATATGGGTGCCAGACCAGGGGTGAATTTTCGATTTTGCATCCAAAGGTCCACGTTACACTTAAAATGGGGTTAGGGAGGGACTTTGTTTCATAAGGATGAGAAGTCTGTTCCAGAGAAAGGAAATTCTCTGAGATACATATCTGTCTCTCCAACATGTCCTGTTTATGTTGCAAGCAAAAATGTTGGTGTTTTGATCTAGTAGTTCTGATGCTGTTTGCTTTGTGGATGTGGAAAAGGTTCATTAGAGCGGGGCCCAGGGATGTCTTGTATGCTAGGCAAAGCTCATCTGTCCGTTGTCTGTAGGAGACTGAGTACAGAGATAGGGCTTTGAGGTGATATGCATATGACATTGTGCTTATGCTCTGTATTAATTTATTGGGAAAATTTGTGGAATTTTTAGTTGCTGCATGTGTCAGGTCAGGTACATACTGAAGGGAGCACTATACTCCAAGATGGGTATGATGACCATAGAAAGATTTTGTTACTACCTTGGATACATGTTGGTCGAAGGCCAGGTTACTGTCTGTGCGTGTTCCCAAATCCCTGAATAAAGTGTCAACTCTTCATGGTGTTTTATTGATGACATAGCTTTCTGGGGTGGCCATTTTCCCAAACTGTACTATAATGCATTTCTTTGCACTGAGTTTTAAGCAACAACTTTGACACCAGTCACCTGTCTCTGTTACACCCTCTTGTAAGATGTTAGTGTCTTGAGGGGATTGTATGACTACTCCTAGTTTGTAATCCTCTGCAAACTTGGTCAACCAGAGGCCTTTGACATTAGCCTTGACATCTAAGAAGTAGATGCCAAAGAGGAGCAGGCCAAGCACAGAGCCTTGAGGACTCCAATGGTGACTGGCCCCTTGAGGAGATGGTCTCACCAATTTTAAATTCCTGAGTCCTATTTCTGAGCCAGCTGGCTATCCAGCATGTTATATAGAGGTTCATGCCTAATTCCTAAAGGTTGTTAACAATGCCAAAGTGGGGTATTGTATCAAATGCCTTAGCCAGGTCAAGGTAGGCAGCATGCACTGTTTTACCCTCATCCATTGCCTTGGTTACCTTCTCACAGAAGTCCACTAGGTTCAGTAGGCATGACCTTCCTTTGACAAACTGAAATTGGGATGGATCCAGTGTCTGCAGGTCTCCTATGTCTTTGCTGATTATTTCCATGATCTGTATGCATTGTTCCCACAATTCCCATTTTTACTGACTTTTATCTATGCAATTTGTTCCTAACCTTTTCTAAAGATCCCACTTTCAGTTATTTTACTTCTGTTACTATATTCACTGCTTCTAGTATGGTTGGTTTAGACTGATATCAATTTTCTAGTAATTGTTTTTTGGCAGCCACCACAACTAAACTCCGCCAACTCATTACACTCCCAAAAATATGTTCCCAATTACCTCTTTCTTTCTCATCACACCGCCAACATTTGCTATCTACCGGAGGAAAAATGGAGGCTGCTTGGGGTATAAAAATATACTTCCAAGACAAAATTGACTTTGCTGCATATTTGGGAGACATACATATATTCTCCCATTGTTTCTTTGTGGATTGCTTATCCAACCTCTCTTCCAAATCCTTTCTAACCTCCTCTGATTGATTTTTATAGTTACCATGCAATATTTTGTATGTCCTACTAATTGTGCCTTTTGAACAGCAAGTTCTGTTCAAGATTCCACTAAAAACTCTACCAGTATTATCCTTTTACTTAGGATTTTCCCTATTCCTTTCTCTTTGCCTATACTGTGATATCCTTGATACGAAAGGCAATCTCTATCCTGCAGCCCAAATGTATTTTTGCCCTCTTCCCATTCTAATCCCTTTCCCTCTCTAATTACTTGCTCCCAATACCTGGATTCCTTTGCCGGTTTTCTCCAGTAAATTTCAGCCCCCTCTTGCCTATTCTCTGTACCACTAATTGCAGCCATCCCTGTCTGCAGAATCTCCTTTCTCCATTCCCGTGTTGGTTTAGTTCTTAGAATACTTTCTGCTTCTTTATGAATATAATATTCTGAATGGTTATTCCTATTCTCCTTAACGAGCTACATCCAAAATCCCAATCTCTCCTTGTCTCTTGAACTTCCCACCCTGTTTCATCATCATCCTTTTCCACTTTTAATTATAGCTTTGTACTTGTGCTATGTATATGAGCCTTAGCTGTGTAGCTCTGAAATGCCCCTTCAAATCGGGTAATCCTAAACCCCCTTGCTCTATTGCAAGGCTCAACTTATCCCACATGACTCTTGCCCTCTCCTCTCCCTATCCACAACATATCCTGTACTTGACAAAAATATGACTGGCCTATGTGTAAAACTAAAGGGACTAAAACATTTTCACTGCTTGTATATTGCTATCCATATCCATAAACAGAGCTTCCAGTTTCTCAGTTTCTGTATTATTTTTTAGTCTCTTCTCACATATCCTTAGCTGCTATAACAGAATCCTTTCTAACCCATACTCCTGACTACTTCATTTTATCATGTCCCCATAAATTCATGTGTGGTTACAGCTATAGCCTTTGTCTTACCTTCACGAAGTTTGTATCCAGAAAAGACTTGAAACTGTCTCAGAATTTTCCAAAACACTGAAATGTCTTTTTCTGGTATTATCAGGTACAAAAATAAAATATTGTGTGAATAAAGCCATCTTTTCCTGATTACCATAGCAATTATATCCTTGAATTTCTGAGTAGCTTATTTTCTTTGCCAGTGGTCCTAAAAGTAACACAAATAACAAAGGAGAAAGAGGACAAGGAATCTGCATTCCTTGATGGCCTTTGACATAGAACACAACAGCAATTTGAAGTGAAAAATGGCCTCATGAGTGGAATGCTTTCATGGTTTTCGAGAGAATAAGAGAAGTCTTGAACCCTGAGGTTATTCATTATTGTCAGCACAACTCCATTTAGAAATTTGAAAGTAAAATGCTGTGAAGAGGAGAAGTTTAACATTTGCTGTAACTGACAGCCATTTAGCCTGAAAGACTGTAAAACAGCAGTGCTCACTGCTTCTTGATAAGCAAATAATCCCAAGTATGTTGTACAATGGTTGTGTTATGGACTAAAAGGAGGGTGATTACAGACAGGGCATACTCTAGCATTAGGATTAAACTATTTATGGTAGTAGACCTTTTACCTTCTGTATTAAGTAGGTGAGGCACCATGTAAGGAAGCTTCTCACTGGTTTAGAACCTTCATAGATTCCTTATAGATTCAGTATGCAAGTAAAAGGAAACACTTTGGTCTAGAGTTATCCCTAAATACGTCCACCAGATCAGAAAAGGAAGAGAGTGGTCTGCAGACTCTTATAGAAAAGCCCTGGGATTCAACACCACCTACACTAAGTGTACACCGTGCTGAGTGAACAGACAATGCAGACATAAGTCACATTTTCTTCCTCTTAATTTTAGTTTTCCTACTGATATTCTTGCAGCTTTAAATATTGACAGGCATTCATAAAAGTTACCACAAAGTGTAGACTACAAGTACACTTGGTGTAATCTTTCTGAGTGACTAGAAAGCACACAAAAATATAAGAATGTTCTTGAATACATATTGTGTACACTTAGTGTAGGCTTTATTGAATCTGGCCAAAGGACTGTGCAGCGGAGATTCTTTTGGCGGTACTCAACAGCTTGAATGTGGGTTTGTGAGTGCAAATAGTTTGTTTGCCACCAGCCAATTCCAAGTTATACAAATGAGATTTTCGAGAGCTATGTTTACTTCCTGGTAGGGTTTGTTTATCCTAGTAATAACAATATTATCTGTGTATATAATGCATCTGGAATCTTTAAGATCCCATGGTAGATCATTAATAAAAATGGAAAAGAGTTGTGAATCAAGTAAAGAACACTGTGGAACTCCTTTGTTAATGGTGCCAGAACAGTGCATATGTTCTGGTTTGCAAAGTTAAAAGTTCTCTTTGAATATACTTGCTAAATCATTGTACAACTTTCCTGGAAAATCTGTACCTAGATAACTTAAGCAGTAATGTTAGATGGTCTACAGTTGCAAAGAATCTCCAAGTCAAGAAACATGGCACCTGTAAGTGAGCTTTTTTTTCTATATTTGAGATTATGTTACCTGTCACTTGAGTAAACAGCTGTAATATTACCGTTTCCACCCAAGACTTTTTGTTATATTGCTGGACACAGTCTGTCTGTAAATGATTTTCTGCTAAATTTTGGCAAGGCAACAGACTCTTGTGATAGGTTGGTAGTCAAGTGGAGAAAGGAGCTAGTACTTCTGTGAGTATAATGATTAACCCTTGTTTGAAGCTAGAGGGGAGTGCCCTTGAAATCAAAAAAAGTCTATTTTTTGTCTCTTTGCCCCCACTGCTTGATTATCATTGGTTCTTTCTTGGCCAATCAGCCAATTCACTCTCTCATCACAGGGAGTGAGGGTTAGCTGAGACAGGCCATGATTTAGGCTATTGGGGTGGTTCGAGACTTTTTCATTTTTTTTTGGTTGTGTCTTCTTGCACATTCCTAGTAACAAATCCATGGGCAAGACATGCCACGGACAGCACTATTGTACAAACTCTCATTTCTACAAGAGGCTGATGTCAGCTACAGCCCTGCTTACCTACAGTAAGTTCAGAGTGGTAGTTTCCTTGGTTTCTACAGGAGAAATCAAATCATGTGCATGTGCCCCTGAATGAGTGCCACACCATGATGGAAATGCTCATCTATCCCGTCTGCACAAAGAAGCTCTTGAGCCATATGACGTAGAAGGGTAAATCTCTGACAATGGCCCAAGTGATCAGAGTTTGACCCGTGGTGCAGATGCTTGATGGACCTGCTCGGAGAAGATGGCGCCAGTTGGTGTGTCCATCATGGGAGAGAGAGGCAGCTCTGACTTGTCACTTGGTTGTCACCTAGAGGGAGTACTAGGTGCTGCACCCATGAAATATAAACATGTACGACTGACGTACATTTGCATGTAGCAAAGTGAACATGCAGAGGCATTATCTTTGGTGATACTAATGGGATTCTCTAGCTATCAATGAAACAACAGTCAGATTAGTTAAGGATGGTTTGGATCTCCAGACGCTCTTATGTTTATGGGTAATTTGACATGAGGCGATAGTGTTTCTGCCAAACACAGATACTCCCCCTCGCGGTTACCTCCGTGACTGAAGAAATAGTGATAGGCAGTAAACCCTGGTACAGGGGGCACATTCTGTACTATTACTCCTGCATACAAGTGAAGGACATGTTTGTTTGTAAAATCATTTTACACATTACATACAATTTATGTGTTATATAATATTTACAGTATGACTAGTCTACAAAATCTAGATCAGAAATGAAGCTCAACTTGCATAACTAAACGAGAAGCAATACACAGTTTTCTGCCAACAGATTACAGGATGGCTAAAGGACCAGAAACAATCCTAGAAAAGACTTACTAAAGCACAGTGTACGAATATGGGGTTAATCAATATTACTACTTCAAGGCTAGCTGCATGACATTTGCTTCTGCACCCAACCTGTAGGAATGAACTTGGAAGAAAGACAGAAGTGTAGCTATACAATGAGATTGAAACAGGTTCATTGGTCCATAGGTACTTACTAGGCTATTCATCTGTGAGGATCTTAACAAGCTAGCCTTATATTCTCATGGTAGTTTTTAGCCATTACATTTTGCATGTAAATAACCTAAACATTGGCTGAACAAGGATATGTTGGGACATTTACATGTCTCTCCTATCCATGAGGGACAAGGTGCTAAACTAGAAGTGAATTTGTGGTTACACATTTGTCCAAATTATGTTTGAAAAGAAAAACAGAAGTACTTTCCTTTATGTGGAGTGGAAGATGGTTCCATTAAAGTGTTACTTTCTGGGATACAAGCCTATCCCGCCAACATGTTCTACTTATTTTGCAAAAGATATTGAGATTCTTGAGTGGATGTTTATGATACTGCACTGGACTTGCAAATATATAACAGGTTTACAGAATAGGGTCTGATAATACTCTGCATATAAGACAGGGTTGTCTCACAGTGGTCTGTATGATACTGAGAAGAGGGACAAGGCTTTGAGATGGTCTACATTGTTTTTACAATTTAGGCCTTTGATTTTTTTTTTTTTAGTGAGAAAGTGTTGAGGTCATTGTAGTTGTGAGAACTGTTAAGAAAGGTTCACACCAAAAGGAGCATTATACTCAATAATCAGCACAATGAAATGATTACAACCTGGCTCTGGACTCAATACTTTTGGATACAAATTGTAAAATGAAAAAGGGCTTCATTACAACATTGCATACATGGTGATCAAAGGAGTTTGCTGCTGACATAGATTTTCAAACCCTATGTGATCAGTTTTCTGGGATGTGTTACAAATATAAGTTACAAGAGGAGACAATGTTTGCTAAAGGACTTGATTATACAATTCTTGGCATTTAGTTTTAGTCCATGATTTTGCCACTAGCTATTTATTTGGAACAGGTCCTCTTGGAGGATCTTGGTGCCCTCTGGGGAGATTATGATGGCACACAAATCCATAACATTAGCTTTGACCTACAAGATGTAAATACCAAGGAGGAGTGGCTCAAGAACTGAACTCTTGGGTACACCACTAGTGAAGGGTCTTTTGGAGGAGATAGAGTCACCCACCCTAACTTTCTGACTTCTATTTGTGAGACAATTTGTTATCCAATGAGTTATGTAATGACTGACATTTAGCTGCTATAATACCAAAGTGTGGGATGGTGTCAAACACCTTTGTGAGGTCTAGATATGTGGTATGTACTGTTTTGTCCTCATCGGTTGCTTCAGCAAATTTTCCGAAGACGTTGACCAGATTAAGTAGGCAGGACCTGTCCTTAATGAACCAAAATATAGGTTACCTATATCCTTATTTATTAATTCCATACTGATCCTTTCCATAACCTTCAGATAAGAATAGGAAGGCTTATGCATCTATAATTAGTTGGGTCTGCTAAAGCCCCAGCTTTATGCAAGGGAATGACTGCTGCTGTCCTCTATACATCTGGCACATGCTTGTTTTGATTCTGATAGTGAATATCGTCTGTAACGGATCAGAGAAGTAATGTTGTAGGCTGACCAGTAGGCAGCTTGGTAAGTTATCTGGCCCTGTAGACATAGTGTTCCTGACCTTAGACAGTACCTTGAGAACTTATTCTTGGGAGATTTGGGGGTGGTTATATGAGCATATGTGATCTGAGAATATTAGATGGGAGAGGGGTGAAGTTTGAGTAATATTCATCCACTTGTAAACTGGCTATGTCTTCTGGGTCAGAGTAGGTAATACTATTAGCTCTTCATAGTACTGGGCATTGGGTCTGAGGTTTTGAACATAATTAAAGAATGCTTTGTGGTCATACTTTGCTTAGTTGGCTGTTTTTCACCTCACATCACATCTATTTTTAAAGTTTGAGATTAACCTCTTCTCTTCCAGTATCCTCTGTTAAAACATATACATTTAAACAGTTACAATAATCCAAGTATACTTATTTTTCTGTCCAGCAGGGCACACTGTTGATGCATTTTGTGACACAATCATCGGTACAAATCTCTCTCTCTCTCTCTCTCTCTCTCTCTCTCTCTCTCTCTCTCCCTCCCTTCCTCCCCATCCCTCTCTCTTCTCTCTCCTCTCTCTCTCTCTAAAGCTGTGATGCAGAAATCTTATCACAAAGCCACCACGTTGCTCATTTCCTTTTGAATTCTTCCATTGCTCTATATATTTACCAGCCACTCTAGGAACATTTTCTATGTATTCACCATATTACCTGTGGAATATTATTTCCTCATGTTCAACATGAAATCTGTGCCCCTATATGGAGATAATATCTTTACTTAATCTCTGTACATCATTTTCACTGTCATTTCTTCAGAAGACCCATGAACAACTTCATGGACCAAAATTATGTTTCCTTTGTTTCTGCTTTCTTCTAGAGAGTACATCCCTAGAACTTGCCCATTCTTTCTTTTATTTGTTTTCTGAGGCAGTGCGCTGATCTCCATGGACCTTTTTCAGACTCAGCCTGGGAACCTTGTCTGGTTAACTGACACAGTCACATAGTTAGGCAATGCAGCTCCATAATCCTATAAGCCAAGTACCAGACAGCACATCGTATGTTCTCTCTTCCACCACCCTTACCATTATGGAAGTCTTCCTCTACACCCCAACAATTACTTTCCTCTCTTCTTCAAATGTGTCCAGAAAATAATGTATCAGTTGTGTCTTGAACAGTGTATCGTACAAAGCGAAACAATTATTTATTCACCCTCACGGCTGCAACATATTATCCTGATAGCCTTGACAAATTATTTTCTACTGTTTCCATACAATTTATCGCAGCCATGATCATTACTCTTAAGTCATTTTGCTGCTCATCTGTTTTAACTGACAGCTGCCAAGTCATACATACTTATACCTGTGCTGTGGCTGTCCAGCTGAATACAGTTGTAGCTGGCTAATGTAGCTCCTAGTGACAAGCTAAAAAAAAAAAAAAAAAAGGTCCATTCTCCTTTTTACAGCTAGTTCTGATGTACTGCACTCCTCCAAAAAAAAAAAGTAGTACATTTGTAATAAGCAGCTTGCTACAAGTTACACAACTCAGAAAAGACAGATGCAGTCATGACCAAAAATACTTCATAAATGCATGCACTACTGATTGGCATTTGCCGATCATGTCCCTTAACACTCTGCACCTGGGGCAGCTGCACACTAATCCCCACTCTGCAAATGAAGGATGAAATCTTAAGTCAGTTACTTTCAGATCATGCTAATAGCTTTTTATTCCCTTGGTTAAGATGGTCTTCTTATCATCCTCTATTTCCCTAAGCTTGGTGTCATCTAAGAACAAAATACTCTCTCTTTTAAACACCTTTATTAAATACTTATATTTAGACAGTGGCATAGGTACACATACACTAACAGAAAATAAAAATAACTATAGTGATATGTTCATTATTTTCAAGCAGGGCACATATACATATATATTTTCTTTATATAAATTATCATTCACTCCAACATTACATAACCTGCTCAATACTAGCCTTCTCTTAAGCCTCACTCCTCCTCCTGAACATTATTCTGAATGTTTTGTTTCCACAAATCCCGTTTATTTCTGTGTAACAGAAGTAGCTACTCTTGTACTCTGCATGCAATAAGTGACATATGAATGAACACACTGAAGAGCAAAAGTCCCTGAAGTGATCTCTGGGGCACATCACTGCTCAATGCTCCTTCCTTTGGCAATACCTTTTCATCACTGTTCTCTTTGTTCTTACCTACAAACTCCCATCTAACCATTTTACCGTATAACTCATAATCCTCTCAGGTTTATCTAGTCTCCACTGTGACGAGAAACGGTCTCTCAAGAGAAAATTAGTTAGCCTGTTAAAGGGCAGCCCTTCTGTATGATGTTGCATACTTATCTATGCCCAAAATGTTTAACTGAAATAATTGCCGTCAGCCTGTCACATCAGCTGCATTTGGAGACGAGTGAGTAGGTAACTACAGAATTTTCCTTACTTTCTCCCTCATCTACATCTTTGTGTAATCTTGAAGTTGGCATATATTGTTTTTTTGGGGGGGGTAGGGGGTCTTACTGCATTCAAAAAATGTTTTTTATTTTTCTGTTTTGTCATTTTAAGAGTGCCACTGTTATTGGTACTGACCTCCAAAGGTTTTCAACAGATTAGATAATTGCAAGTCGATCAAATGAGACAGAATTATTCATAGTGGACCCCTGCTTAACTCTTTCTAGGCTGGTTCCATATATTATCTTAACAACCATCATCCACAAAAATAAACATGCCATTAAACAAAAGGCCTGTTTATGAGTATGCAACAGTGAAAAGTCTTACCTATTTACTAATATTTAAATTGGGTCAACTTACCAGGATGAACTCTTTTTACATGGAGCTTCATGTTGCTCTTCTGTGTGAAACACAGCCCACAGTACTCACACTTGAAGGGCCTTTCCCCCGTGTGTTTTTTCATGTGTATCTGCAGAGCACTTTTCTGGTTGAAAGCTTTTTCACACTGAGTACATTCAAAAGGACGCTCTCCTAAAAATACATTAACAGTTAAATATGTGCCTAAGACGTTAGCTGGATTGATTTGCTGTAGTTAAAAACTAAGATAAATGAAGTACTTAAGTACTACAGACAAATGCAAAAGCAATGTCACACAATCTATAATTGATTTCTACAGACTAGCAAATACAGTGCCACTTTAATAATAAATATAAGCTGCAATAACAAAACAAAATTAGAGTGCAACAAAAAACGAAAAACAGTGAAAACAGCAATCATTTGAGAGTAAAACTAATTAATCATGAAAAGAGATTATATCTGTAAATCCAGCATTCAATGTATAATAAAGCATACAGCTAACACCACAAGACTAGTCATACTAAATGACATCATTGCAAAAAATCAATTTTTTTTACAAAAATAACTACTTAGAACTGCGCCTTTTTTTCTTTATGTACCCTTGTGACTACTGATCATCAGACCTTCCCATCTACCAATCACCCTTTCATTCCTCTATTTTGGAATGGGGTCAGCCTGGCAGCCACTGAGGAGTAATGCAGTGCAGGCCCTAAATTACTGACCTATGGCTCTAACATGCTTAATGTCAAGTGGGACAGCAATGCCAGACCACTGAAATATGTGCTCTGAATTGGGCTGCAGTACTGTGTACCACCTGGCAAGCCAGAATGCATGCCTTGGTCACTGATGGTAAGGTATTTTTCTCAATCTCTGGAGTCAGTAAAACATCAGAGCAATCCAAACTCTCTGCCCGTACCCCCATAAAAAAAAATTCAGTCAGTGTCAGAAGGTCACTCTCCCAACTTCCCTCACTGGCTCACCCACTGCAAAGGTCAAGTCAATCCCTGGTCAGTGGGTTTACATTTAGGGTTGCAGCTTTATTCCTCTACTCCACAAATCTGGATCATAAAAGTTGAACACTGAATATTCAGTGATAATCTGAAAAGTGAAAATAACAATTGAAATTTTATACACCTAAAATAATAGAAAGATTGAAATTGCAATTACCGGCAGTTGGCACAGAGGGTTAAGGCTGTGAGCTGTAGCTCCTGTGGTTCACACCCCTCCTTTGCCTACTGTGTGACAAGTTAGTCACTTAACAGACACTGTATCTTGGACACTCCTTAAAATGAACTATGTCTCTAGTAGGCCTACCTTGTTAACAAATGTGTATTAAAATAGTAAAATGATGGCAGGAGTGCAAATAGTGATGTCCTATCTCCAGATAATAAAATATAACACTTATGAGATGGAAATCTGTATACACAATTAAAGAAGAGTCAGGATGTTAAACAACGCATAAATTCATTCATCAGTCAATATTCTTAATCACATTTTTGCAAACCATATTATTTATTTTTTGTCTTGCCATTTAAGATACCATCTTAAATCAAGAGTATCCTTGTCAATAAACATTCTCATTCTGAAGCAATATAATCCCTTATTCACACATCTTTGATCAAGACACAAACACCAACTGCAAACATGAAAATGATTCTGCTTGAAAATCCTTCCAACCATAAGAAAAGCTCATCATTCTTCTACAATAATCAGCCACAAGAATGCAAAACAAAACAAAACAAAAAACAAAAAAAAAAAGTATCAGCTGCAGCAAGTGTCCAATGGCAACTCCCACACAAGGATCACAGCAGAACATTACACCCTGAACTTCACAGAGAACATAGCTTCAAAAATATGCCATTGTATCTGATATTAGTAAAAATGTAAGGAAGCTGTTGAAAACCAGGGGAAAAAAAACAAACATTAAATGAAATACTAGTCACTTTTAGTGACTCAGTAATCTGTGACAGGATCATGCTAGTGTTTTTGATAGCTGATTTAAGTCAGACTATCTTTTCTGTATGAATCTTAGCAGTTCTCAGGTTCTTACTAAGTTTATGACTAGAGAAATAGTCAAGAAGCTCACCTACATCACAGTACGGCTGAGAGACTAACAGTGTCCTCATTAAGTAGACTTTTCTCCATGCATTTCCACTGAACATTTACAGTCACCTATCCAGTCATCCAGACTGGTTTTAAAGGTTGCTAGGAAAGTACTCTTGTCTAACAGATAAGTACTATCTATTCTAGTGACAGGGAATACCTTGGATTAGATATCTGTTTCACCATTTGGTGTGTATGTTGCAGTACAGATTTAGTTCCATAGAGAGGTTGTTTGCTTTACCACTGGTTCTAATTAGACAAACAAGTTGCTCATGCACAGCATGGAATGCTCAGCACAGATCACCCAGCAGGAGTCTCCATGACACTGAGTAGAGGCACATGGCCTTTACACCGTCACAGTAGCCAAGGATACACAGACTTGAAATCTCTGAGGTGAGGAAGCACTGAAGTCTTGCAAGCTAGTTTAGGTGCTCAAAGAGATACATGTTGAAGAGTGCATTAAATTTTGTCATTGGCCTAATAATGAATGAAGGACTATAACTTCTTTGGACTTTGAGGAGATACCAGGAAGGATAAATTGGGCAAGGCTGAAGGATTTGCTAACCACTACAGAGGCATGGTACTCGAAGGAGAATCTGTTATAAGCATATGTACAAAAGTCCCTGATTGTGTCAAAAAATAATTTAAAGCAGAAAAAGATTTCACAATATCACACATTTGACTAAATTAATGATCTAATGATTGACTTGGTTATTAATTTTTAACTGTAATCCACAGAGGTAAATTGGTTAGCACTGTTGCCTCATAGCACTTGTTTCGCCAGTATGGTTCAAAGCTGGGGTGTATCTGATGCACTGCTTGCATGTCTGTGTGTGTGTTATTTTTTCATAAATCGGTGTTCCCATTTCCTTCCACATCCCAAAGATGTAACACAGGTGATAAGGTTATTCTGTACATTGTTCATAGGTGAGCACGTCGTGTGTGTGTTTGTGTTTGTGACCATGCATGAGCACACACACACACCCACGTATCCTGTAATGGTTCAGCACGCTGTTAAGGATGAGGTTCTGCATCTAGTGCCACCTGGATTCTAGGATAGCCTCTGGCTACCCACAACCCTAAACTGAACTACACTGGTAGTCACAAAATGAATGAATAAACAGTTTATGGCAGTGTGTGCTGAAGGTTGTCAAGAACACAACATCAATTTCAAACTCACATGATGGAAGATCACACAATTGGCTTCATGAAATGATGTCAAGAACTCAAAACTGCTCTAATCGTTTAATTAATTCAATGAAAGATAACATAACACACTGTCAGGCAATCATCACCATTTTTGATTTCCTCCATTACCAGAATCTGTCGCAATTCTGATTTCATATACTGCTCTTATGCCCACCACATCAACATGATCAATAATATCTATTGCAATGGCATGTGAAGCATAGCAAATACTGGACCAACGTTGGACATTACCAACAGGAAATTTGCTATTTTGCAACAAATCTTTGAGTGTCAATCAAATACAGACACAGGAAGACATTCAGAGAAGACTGAAGAAAGCAAAACAAAACATTACAAAACATAATCTGAATGACTTTAAATACTTGTAGACAAGCATCTCTGTGCATTTGATAATTTTTAACTAAAATCTAAGATGCGTAGGAATCAATGCATGAATTCATTAGTCAAGACTAAAAATAAAACCTCAGAGTAATGACTTTGACCAAAAGTGAATTATAATAAGCCACTTTGCATTATCAGAATGGAACAGTTTTTAACTGTTAATCAGCACCAGATGTAGCATTGAGCAAACTAGGCAGTCACCTAGGGCCCCAATGGCTGGAAGGGGTCCGCTGGCTGGGGGGGGGGGGGGCGCTCTACAACATTTACTTTTTAATTTAAAATAAAATAAACTTGCATGTCTTCTTTAAAGGCATTCATCTTTAAGAACACCCTCTGCGTACATCTACATCTCGTTACTTGCTTCTTCTGTTCCATGTCCATGTGCAGAATTTACACATGACCATTCCTGCAGCCTCCTTCTTCCACAGAAGTTATCAGGAGCATGATCAGTAAGGTGCTCTGTCTGTGTGTGTGTGTGTGTGTGTGTGTGTGTGTGTGTGTGTGTGTGTGTGTGTGTGTGTGTGTGTGAAATACCCTTGTCAGGGATGGCAGGTTAGTTAATTTAACCAGGATCAAATCCTGCACCTTCGTTACAGAAGAAAACCTCTGTGAAAATCCTCACCAATCTTAAAAAAACACCATGTCAGAAGACCTTAGTTTCTTAGGAAATTAGACCACCTCAACTTTTACTGAACTTGTGAGAATGACCAGTATATGTTTGTATGTGTATTCTGTATTTCCCAGTAACCTGGATCAGCTCTTCTATAACAAACCAAAAGAATAAAGGAAAAAAATTAAATATACCTAAACAGGGGTATCTCTTATTTGTCTAAATAACTACCAAGCCAGCTCTATATCACCCACAAGGGAATAAATCAACCCTGGATCATTAGCAATATCTAACACATATTAGATGAACACATATAACACTGGAACTACCAGCTATAGGAATCACCACATGAATGTATACCCAAATCCTGCAGGCAGATCTGAGGAAGGTACATGAAAGAGCATCAGAATCGGCTCCAGAAATTTCAGACCATCTGTTTTTCTATTTATTGAAAGGTCAATATATCTATCGTTTTTATTCCTTTTTGTTTTATTCATTTATAATGGTTTAAACTGGGAATGTAATTTGCTGGAAGATGACAGTCATACCTAGGCAATACTCAGACTAGTTTTAGAACAAAGAAAAATAACTGTAGTGTAGAAAGTGATAGATTAAGGCACATTTTTTTTTTCTTTTCCACTAGTTATATTTATGATTTTCTGAGTAAATTTAGTATCTTTCATAAGATGCAACTGAAACACTGCTGTTAAGTCTTTGGAAACAGGTAAAACTTGTTTGGCAATGTAGTGTTATTGTCCATGCCCCCAGTGGTGATCCATCCTCCACTGATGGCACCACCCCTGAGGGCAGACATATCTCAAAGAATACCCCCCTCTCTGAACAACTGAAATAAATGCATGTTTGTTACAAATTTTAACACATTATCCTAGAAGTGCTCATCTGCTTGCAAAGTAGTATAAAGAGATATCTTCAGATAAGCAGATGTTTTGACAGTCCTACTTTCATTTTTTAACCACCTTTCTGTTTTGTGATACTGCAAAGGATCTTTCCACCACCATATTCTTTTGGAGGACGTTGTACTTCAACAAGGACACTGCTATTTTCTTTTTCCTGTAAGTCATGAGGTTTTTAGACTGGTGAGGTTTTTTCAGTTGGTTCCCAACCAGAGGAAGGAGAGTTACTTCCAGGATTTGATTTAAAAGGCACTATTTCTTTGTTTTTTTTTTTTTAGTTACAGGAGACAAAAGCCTGAATCCTCTACACCAACTACCAGCTGATGAGTTTCAGTGCAATTCCAAGGAATTGTGAGTTTCTGTGCTTTAAGGAATTGTGAGTTTTTTTGTGCATTTTCAAGCAATTGTGAGCTTCAAGGGAGGATAAATTTACTGCTCTTCATGCCAAGTCTGTCTTCAATGTGAAACTGTTTTGTTTAGCAAACAGTCTCTGTGCTACAGAACTTGAAAGTAGTGTTAGCAGTACAACAGGTAGCATACATGCTTTTGATGTAGAAGTCTGTGAGTTCTACACCCACACCATGTAGACTGCTGATACTGTGTTGTACTTTAAGGGGTTGGGGTGCTGCATTTCTGAGTGTGTCCTCCTTTGAATGAGATGCCTTGCAACTATGAACCTGTTGTCAGTTTGCCATCTAATCCCTATTGCCATATTACCAGCTTACCATTTATTTAATGTAGCGTAGGCAATTTATTCTTCAAGGGCAGCAGGCACTAAATTTGTAAATGAAACAATGAAATATAAAGTTGTTTGTTAGTAGCAGCTTCTTCATTTGTTACAGATCTCATTAATGTGGAATTATTTAGATGACTTTTTCTGCAGAGACTGTGCATATTTAGTGATACTGGTGGATTGCAACGACAGAAGCCTGAGTGGCCTTTTAGGGTTGAAATGTTCTGAAATGGGCAGTTTTGTCACTACTGTTTCATGTATTTTGTTTCATTGTTTACCGAAACAAATGTTCAAAACTACAAATTTAAAACACACTCTTAACAAGTGGTGCTTTATTATAGAAGGAATACAATTTAATGCAATCAGGAAGGTGAATCAAAAAACACATGCATGCATGCAAGGTCCTAAAAATGTGTACAAGGGGCCTGTGGTTTGAAAACAATCCAAAGGTAAACAATCCGCCACTGACCAGATGCATTTTCTTTGAATGTGGGTTTCAATGTCAGTTTAATGAATGTGAGTTTCAAGGGCAGAAAGGTTTACTGTTAATGCTAAGTCTGTTTTCATTGTGAAGCTGTATTGTTTTGTTAGGAAAAACTCAGTATTTGTGCTATAAAATTTGAAATAAAAGTTTTAAATTAAATTAAAATATCTGTAATCACTGTAGAAGTAAAGAAGGAAATAGTATGCACACTGACAGGTTTGAACAGAGTTTATGGTAACTGGGGAGAAACAGGCAAGTAATGGGACACTGAAATGGCTGGGAGAGACTGCTGTGGGTGGGAGTGATCCATTATCTGCCTAGGGCCTAATGTGACCGTGATCCAGCTCTGTTGTTAATACACCTGGAATGCAGTAATGTGCCACTGGAGGTGGGTCAAGTTTACTGACACATACAACATAATTAGTATAAAAACTGAGAACACATTTTATTTATTAAAATTTCATAGTTACAGGTGAGACTCAGGGCACTTAGCAATTTAGCTAGTACACTAAGAAAGACGCCAATATTCAGACTGATGAAGAGTCTGTGGTCCTTGAAAAATAATCCCTCTGCATTACAAAGGGATTTATGTTTGCTTATGTTGTCACGTCTGCTACCCATTAACATAAAACATTTTGGAACTAGTCACTAATCTGAATGTTTCCACATATGACTTGATGGTAGAGCATTTCACTTGTCTAGATAACTGTCTGGTTCAGTTAACAGCCACTGTCTCCTGGGTGGAATTCCATGATAAGGTGCTGATGCAATGCAGGAATTTGCTCTGATGCTACTTATCTGCCTTTCCCTGCCTTGTATCAGTACAGTGAAAACTGTGCATGTGCTGTAAATGGCACTGCCAAGGTCTACAATACAACTGTTAAACCATTGCTGGACTACTATGACCATGTTGTGTATATCTAGTCCATTTCACTGCAACTGTGTCATTATGACTGGAAACTCCATGCAATAATGCAGGCTGGATGAAGACTTAAGTGAATGTGGCATTGCAACAATCTACCCGAGAGCAAACTTCAAATGGTGGATAATTATGCCACTTATTATTCTAAGGTCTCTGAGAACTGATCATTTTTGTCCCTGGGAGATCTCTGTTGCAGTTAACTAAACAAGTGCCTTGTTCTATGTTTTGGTGAGCTTAGACTCCCAATCTGCCTTGCCACCCATAATATCTTCTATGTTGAAGAAAGTGAACCTTGCTGTATGTTTTTTTTTTTTTTGCTGCAAAGCTGGCCTTAATTAAACTAAGTACATCACACACTGTGCTCCCTAAAATGAGCAGTGATGTAATAAATATTAATCTTATCTGTACTTGGAAGGAGCTTTGTTTACTAGATTACTCCAGTTTCATTCCTTCAGTTTCTAGAAGGTGCAAATATAGGACTTGTCCCATCTCCCATCAGATTAGTGATACCCTGACTGAAGGTGCTAGATCTTGTGTAGCAGAATGTCTATATGTATCTTGACTCAGGGACTTTTCCAAATGTGTTAAAAGGAGGCACTAGTTACCCACTCCACATTCAAAAAAAAAAAAAGTGGGACCTTACAAATGTGGATGATTAAAACCTAATCCAGGGGTTCCCAAAGTGTGTGCCGCCGTGCCCTAGGGAGCCAGTGCTTCCTCACAGGTGCACCGCGAACCCTACCTCCCAACCATACCAAATTACTCCCTTCATTTCAGATTTTTTTCTCTTTTTTTTAAACTTTCTGATTTTCGCGCTGTTTGAGCTGACGTCATCACATGCATGATGATGTCAGCTCAGACAGGGCTACCAGCCAGTCTGAACTGAGCTCAAGGAGCTCACGTCATGCACACATTTCTGGCTGGCCTGGCTGCTCAAATACGAGCGGGAATGGCACTTGTAATGGATTATTGGCAGCACTTTATGTTCGGAACTCGAACTGCAGCACAGGCATATCTTATACGACTCATTATTGCTCTAATCTACTGGCTTTGGGTTGGCTATATGTGTAAGGTAAGACAGCCACTGCATCTAACTTTAGTCGAAAGTCAGCTATCCTTTAGAGATACCTGTGATTAAACAGCATATGCTTCCCATTCAAAAAATGCCAGTTTGACAAAGAAGCACTATGTGAATATGAATTTGACAACCAGGCAATGGATCAATAATAGTGGACAGTTGGACAGTTAACAAACATAGGCTGATGTTATTAAGTTTGCCAGTATAAGCAGTCAATGTATGAATACTCTGTCATAGTTTCTACATGGTAGTCAAGACAGCACAGATGTTTCAAGTCAGTGTAGAAATATGTTTGAAGACCCAGGGCTGGAATTCAATATAGTGTGCTAGGAAAATGGATTGAGTTATGGGGGACCAAGAGCTAAGGATGAAACAGAATTATAATGATTCAGTGGGGTAGGTCATCTACAGCCTTTACAGTTATTATTCCCTGTAATCCGGGTTCTAAAAAGTATGTGAAAAATGTTGAGTTCTGTACAAAGGTGTCAAGTTGTAGAGTCCAAGCTTTAGAAAAGGTATACCTCAATGTTACATCCCTGAGCCTAGATGTGGTCTTAAGAATGATTAGAAAGTCTTTGACTGATGTTGTCTGAGTTCTAAATGGTTGGCTACAGTTTACCAGGTGGTCTAAATTAGGACAAAGTATTTTGTGCAGACATTTGTGTGTGAATTGCACTTGAGTGCTTTTTGCAAGTTAGTCATCTCGTATTTTGTATTTGACAAAACAAAGTAGCAGGTTGCATATTAACTGTGAACTGAGTCACTAATTTTTAAACTTGTCAGCTGTGGGATAAGTATCATAAGTATTAATTAGGATTAGTGAACTATATGTCAATTTTAAGAGTTGGCACAGCTTGGACAATGATGGCATTTGGTTTGGATGTTTGGTTCTACATACTGCATCCCCCCCCTCCCCCAATGAGGGTTACTGCCTACATAATACTGTGGCAATCCTTTGCATCCCTCATCCTCAATGCCTTGATGGGTGAGCTCATGGTTAGGGTTAAGGAGAAAACTGAAAAAAACTTTGTACCGTCCCTAATGGCTGCCTGGATGATGACCCCTCTCAGTCAGCTCTCACCTATCGAGGGAACAAATGGGCTGTTTGACAGAGAGGTTGTCTGATGGTTGTCAAGCAGCAGGGGCAAATAGTTTGAAAAAAAAAAATAATTGAAAGAGTGCCATGAAAAAGTTAGTGAAGTGTTACAGAATGTTATGCTTATTTGTTAATCTCTGAATACTATTTTAGATAGAAGATGCATGTAAAATTTTTGGTTTTATAAGCAAAAATTAAAGAGGCAGTATCAGTGGGAATAAAATCCATTTAAACTTTGAGGGTTTATCATGACTTATAAGTTGGACAGGTAAAAGAAATAACTCATGCCTTCTGTGATATGACATTCTGTGTTTTACTCTTGAGCTGAGACAGTTATCTTTGGACTTAACATTCAACGATTGATAGTAAAATTATCCCACAGATGAAAGACAAAAAAAAAAATGCAAAAAAAGCTTGTTATGCAGTAGATGTTTTGTTATTTGTAAACATGGTAAATTGTGCACCTGGCTATTGGTTAGCCAAGTTGGTTAGGGAACTGGTTTTGTACGTTTATGGGGTCTCGAACTTGGAAGTTAAGCAGGTTTACATGTTTTTTCTAAACTGATTACAGACTACTAGGCTGATTTATACCTCTCAACTGTCTCTTCAGGAACGCCCCTGATTTTGACTCAAATTTTAGGTCTGTCCTTCTTAATCCCTCCTAAAACTGGTAACTTTTGGAGGAAACGTGGCAAATTATGCTCAATAAATAATGGCAATAATTAAGAGTTCTAGATTTATTTTATTTCACAAAATGTACATTAATTAACATTTTTTTAGTCTGCCAATGTAAAAAGAGCCTAACGTCCCTAGCCACCACCACTTGTGAGCTTTGTCCAGATTTTCTGTGCTAAGAGTTGAGAGCTATGGTGAGTGAGAAGTGGGAACTGAATTTGTATTCCCCCATTATTGGCTTTGTTTGTCCATTTTTGTTGTGCTAAGAGGTTGAGAGCCATGGTGAGAAGTGAGAATTGAATTCACTAAAATTACTGTGGCTTTTTAGCAGAACTGGCATCAAGTATAGCAGTGGTCCCCAACCACCGGGCCGCGGACCAATACTGGGACGTGGAGCACTTTGAACTGGGCCGTCAGGTAAGTGAATGCCTGTATGAGTGTGCCTGTCTGCGTGTGCGAGTGAATGTGTGCATGAATGCAAAAGAGAGAGTGTGTATGTGTGTGTGTGTGTGTGTGTGTGTGTGTGTGTGTGTGTGTGTGTGTGTGTGTGTGTGTGTGTCGGGGGGAGAGAGTGAAGAGTGAGAGTGATCCCTGGCAGCAGCAGCAATGAGGTCTGTGTACATCTGGACCATACCACTGGACACATACCTCTCACCCTCTTAGATTAAGAAAAGGCACAAAATAAGGACACTTTTAAGTACTGCCCTCACAAACTTAGAAAGTTGATAGAAATGCAGGTTTTGCATTAGCATGACTTTTCTGAAGGGTGTGAAGTATGAAACTCAACTGTTTGTCATTATTTTCTGACTTCATCCTCAATGATCTGCCAGTGATTTGCCAGAAAACAACAATTTTATGAGAAAAAGACCAAAAATATGAGGCAAAAATCTTGATATTCTGAAAAAATCTATACATTTGAGAAGTATGCTGGACAGAGCCAAATAACAGGGACAGATTTTAAATATTGTTCTTATAAACTTAAAGTCAATAAGGTTGCCATTAGGTTTGCTTACCTCTAAACCATAGTAGAGCAGTGTTATGCTGCTAAGCAGAATGTAAACTTATTTTGGTAATTGTCTTTTTATTGTACTTTTGAGCTTTTCTCCCCAGGTTTCTTAGTCCAGTCGGGCATCCTCGTTAAACAAATGTCAAATAAATAAATAAATAAAATAAAATATGTACTTTATGCACGCCGTGGGGGGGGCACCTTGGGAAAACCTGGATTCAGCAATGGAGCCAAGAATCAAAAAAGTTTGGGAACCACTGACCTAATCTCAAACTTTTCCTCAGTAAGACTCTTGACAAGGTGGCAGATGTGGAAGCAGACTGCTGTTCTCAAGGAATATAATACCTATGATATATTTCAATCCAGATTTTGGACCAGATATATTTAATCAGTCATCTATTACCAAAGTTTTCAATGACCTCCTTATGGTGCAAGATAAACTTGACTATTCAGTTTTCATTCTGCTTGATATCGCACCAACTTCAGGCACAGCTGATCACAGAATCCTGTTGGAGCATCTATGTGATTACTGTGGTCTCTCAGGACTACACTAGTACTGTTATGCTGATGACATGCAGATATAGGTTCATAGGTAGGTACTAGGCTATCTCCCCGAAGGCATTTATAGGCCTAACCAGAATGTGTTGGCTTTCGCCGCCCCCTTAGATTAGTTCCCTATGCCTCTGTCCAGCAGAGCCACTGAAGTGATCCCCAGGGTAAACTTTCTGTTTTCCATCCACTCGTCAAGGTTTCTTTTGAAGAGTGTTAGTGAGGAGCTCTGCCTAATGTAGATTGGAATCTTGTTCTTAAGCATGGGAAGTCTATCCCTCCAGTACGTCCTATTTATTGTTGTGGTGAGGTTGAGATCCCTAGAGCGTGTGGCTCAAGGGGATAAGGTTTTCTTTAGGTGGAGCATGTCCATCAATTCTGGGTTTGACACGGCTTGTATGTTAGGCAGAGATCACCTCTGAGTAGGCGGTATGCTACCGAGTACAGCTGGAGTTTCTTTAGTCGAGCTGCATAGGGCATCTGTTTGAGGCCAGTGATCCTCTTGGTGAAGTACTTCTGTGGTCTTTCCAGCTGTTGCAGGTGTCTTGTAAGGTACATCCCAAATGGGACGTTGTACTCTATGATGGGTATGAAGAGAGATGAGTAGAGGAGCACAATGACCTCTTTTGATCTGGATGCAAACCCTTTTGTGATTAGGTGGGCCACGTAGAAGGATTTTCTAACCACTTTGGCAATGTGATTATCAAAGGTGAGATTACTATCTACTTGGTTCCCCAGATCCCTTATTACGTCTTCCATATTTAGGGGACTACCACCTATGTGGTAGTTTGTAGGTACTTTGTTTTTTCCAAAGGGGATGACTATGCACTTTTTGGCATTTAGCTTGAGGCCATAATTTTGACACGAGGTATCTGTCTCAGTGAGACCCTTTTGGTGGATGTCTGTGTCAGCCGGAGAGACAATTATAGCCCCTAGTTTACAGTCGTCTGCGAACTTGGTCAGCCATAGTCCTCCTGTGCTTGTCTGTACCTCTGAGAAGTATATGCCGAACAGGAAGGGTCCTAGGACTGAGCCCTGCGGAATGTCACTTGCAACCAGTTTAGAGTCGGCCCTAGCTCCTGCAACTCTCACCACGTGGGTTCTGTCTGTGAGCCAGACGGCAAACCATCTTGTGACGTAGGGGTTTATGATCAGGCTGGTGAGCTTGACTGTAATTCCAGAATGGGGAATGGTGTCGAAGGCCTTAGCGAGGTCTAGGTAGGCTGTGTGTACCACCTTTCCCTCATCTATAGCCTTGGTAACTGTCTCAAAGAAGTCCAACAGGTTTAGGAGGCATGATCTGCCCTTAAAGCCAAACTGGGTAGGGTCCAGTGTTTGGAGGTTCCCAATGTCTCTGTTAATGAGTTCCATGATGATGCGCTCCATAGCCTTGCATGCGCTCCATTGCCAGGATGTTGGCGATATCGGTCGGTTCAGTGTAATTTGTGCCATTCCTAATGATGAGCAGATTTGAGCATTGCCACTTAGATTCTTGACATATACCTCTCCTTCCTCACAATACTTTGCCAGAATTAAATTCCCAGGTAGACAATCTGGTTTGAATTCACCAACAGATAATTTGTAACTGGCCCAACACCTCCATCACCGTTAACTTCACTAAGCATGGCACTTTCCAGGACTTAAATGCCCCAGCTTTGAATATCCAAATAATTCATAGGGAAGACATTTTGAATTTATACTGAGCATGCATAATACTGGAAGAATTTGTTTTGACAGACTGACTTTAAAAGAACAGGTGTCGGCTGCTAGTGAGTATTTGTGATTTCATCTTAGAAATACTGTACTTGCTAAGTACCTTATTTCACCCGAGGATGTCTCAGTGGTGGCTCATACTACCGCTTCTTCCCACTTTCATTACTGTAATTCCTAGTACCAGGGCCTTCCAGACCCCAAACTGATTGCAGGAGATGCAAAACTCCACTGCTTGGCTAGTGACTGGGTACTTCTCATTTCCAGCCTTCTGCATTAGTCAGCTTCAACCAGAAATATCTTCTCAAAGCAGAACCAGAAGCAGATGCATCAAAGCTGTATTTGCTGTATTTAATGGAATGCCTATCCACTTGGGTAGCAGAATACAAAAGGCAAATATCAGAAGTCTTACTGTTTGAATCTAGAGCACCTGACACAAGTTTATTAATGACTTCCAAAACAGACAGAAGATACCCTATCATGTATGTCTAATAACAGATGGTATGGAAAGAAATGGTTGCAGAAGTGTACAACTTCTTTCTATAATTACTCATTGCCATGCTATCTTTGTCATTAGCCTAATCACTTGAACAAGGCAGCAACTGGGTAGCTTTGTCAGATTGTAGAGGGATTACAGCAAAATCAGAAGAGGGATATTACAAAGAAATTTGTGGGAATCGGGTACCTTGTAAAATCTATCAGGTTTTGGGAGCATAAGGCTAGTAATCTGGATTTAGGAAGCTGTGGAAAACGTATACTGTAGTGCTTCCAACACTAGAGGTAAAGCCAAAAGTCCCCCCCCATATATAAGCGGGTATAATGCCTCTCCTGCACATCTTGACATCTGCTTGTCTTTCCACCAGAAGTTGTGCATCAATCTTAAGACTGTGTCACCAAAGGAAAATAGAAGTTATGTTCTTACCATAACGTTCCATGTTAGTTGTCTTCTTCTCGCCTTCTTTCTTGCTGGATGGGTTCGGAGCCGACCTCGGCCACTCTAAAAGCTCGAGAGTTGGTTCCACCGCTCGAGGCTCCCCTTATATCCCACAATGCTAGGCGGTATTACCTCAGATCTCGTTTGTAAGCTAGGCCCAGCCAATAATAAATCCAGAACTGCTGGAAAAGGGAACACCACCTCTATAAAAGGAGAGGAAGAAGGTGACCTGAAACCTGATGAAGGGATATATGCAAAGTATAGCATATACATATACAATAGAGGTGGAAGAAAGAGAGGTCACAATCAAACTCCTCTAGGTCTGTCCAGGCTAGGGGGAAGGAGGGTGGGACGCAAGAAAGAAGGCGAGAAGAAGACAACTAACATGGAACGTTATGGTAAGAACATAACTTCTATATGTTAAGTTGTCTATCTCGCCTTCATTCTTGCTGGATGGGACCGGCCCTAGCACCTTGTCCCGGTGGCCTATCGGAACAGACTCTTGAGAACAGTGGAACCAAAATTAGCTCTACGCCTAGAAGCTAGATCCAACTTATAATGAGAAATGAAAGTGTGAGGAGTAGCCCATGTAGCTGCTGCACAAATGGTATCAATAGGCAGCCTGTCTTGGAAAGCTAAAGAGTTAGCCAAAGCCCTAGTCGAATGAGCCTTAGGTTTGTTAGGCAACTTTTGGTGTCTAATTTCATACACAAAGGAAATCAGGGATGTTAGCCATCTGGATAGTGATACCTTAGAAACTGCAAGACCCTCTCTACCTTCTGCATAAGAAACAAACAACTGGTCAGTTTTTCTGATCCGTTTGGTCCTGTCCAAATAATATCTCAATTGACGATGAACATCTAGCCAATGCAATTTTTGTTCAGACCTGTTAGAAAAATTAGGAAAAACACAGGGAGGTCTATGTCTTGATTTAGATTTGCCACAGAGGCTACTTTAGGTAAGAAGGATGGATTGGTCCGAAGGATACCCTATCCTTATGAAACAACAGATAGGGTGGTCGACTGCTGAGTGCATGAAGTTCTGAGACCCTTCTAGCTGAAGTAATGGCTACCAGAAAGAGAGTCTTCCAGGATAGCAATTTCATTGAACAAGAAGCTTCAGGTTCAAAAGGGGGAAGAATCAAAGATGTGAGAACTAAATTAAGGTCCCAAGAAGGAGGAGGAGTTCTTATCGGAGGCTTAAGGAGAAAAACTCCCTTCAAGAACGCTTTGCAAAGCTTGTGGGACATGATGGCAGAATCTGATATGCCGACATGAAAGTTGGATATAGCTGCCTTTAAGAGTAGAAGGAGATGAACCTGCATGAAAAAGTTCAGCTAGAAAATCCAGAACTGTTTGGATGGGAGCAGTAAACGGATCTAAGTCCCTTCCTTGAGCCCAATAGGCGAAACGTTTCCATTTACTCAGATAAATCTTCCGAGTGGAAGATTTATGGGAAGCTATCAAAATATCTCAAACAGAGTGAGATATTTGAGGAAGCCTGGCTAAGGTTGGAACTGGAGGAACCAAGCAGTGAGGTTCAGAGAGGGGAGGGAGCGATGTAACTGACCCGACTGATGGATCAAAAGATCTGGAACTAGGTCCAGATGCCAAGGTTGCTCCAACAGAAATTGATGTAGAAAGGGGAACCAAACCTGTTGAGGCCAGTAAGGAGCAATGAGGATCAATGAGGCCTTCTGAGCGATAGCTTTCTGTTATCACTTGAGAGATAAGTGGGAAGGGAGGAAATGCATACAGAAGTCCCCGGGGCCAAACTTGGACTAGAGCGTCTCTGCTGGGCTGGCCTGGTAACAGGAATACGGTGAAATAATCTCTGCACTTGCTGTTTTGGGGAGTAGCAAAAAGGTCGCAGCAAGGCTGACCCCACTTGAGAAAAATTTTCTCCAAAATAGAATCTTTCAGAGACCACTCGTGAGGCATGAGGATAGCTCTGCTCAACTTGTCCGCGATAAGATTGGACCTCCCGGGGATGTGCGTTGCAATCAGAAACCGCTGAGAAGAAATCGCCCATTGCCACAGTCTGAGTGCTTCTCGACACAGGGGATAGGACCTGGTTCCGCCTTGTTTGTTGATATACCACACTACAGACATGTTGTCCGTCTGGACTGCTATCGTTCCCAAGGGAAGAGAGTCTTGAAGGGCTTGCAACGCTAAAAGCACTGCTCTCATCTCTAGAACATTTATATGCAAGTGGCGTTCGTCTGGTTGCCATATGCCCTGGACTGTTCTGCCCTGATAATGCCCCCCCCACCCGATCAGGGAGGCGTCCATTGTCAGAGTAGCAACCGGAGGGGGAGGAACAAAGGGTCTTCCCAGGAAGAGCTGGGGGGAAGAAATCCACCAAAGAAGATGATTCTTGCATGCTTGCGTAATCATAATGGTGTGGGACATCGGAAGTTGTTGGTACGACCATTGTGTGAAGAGCATCCATTGAAGGATTCTCATGTGAAATCTGGCTAATAAAATCAAAAGAGGATCACCAGCTTGGTCCTAGTCCACACCACCACACAAAAATGATGTTCAAAACCAGTGTTAGTAGACAGACTCCTCTTTACGTCTTCAGTGAAAAACCAGCACTAAAACGTTGTATACTGGAACAAAGCTATATAAATCTGGCTAATAGAAGTAGAGGGATAGCAGCCGCCATAATCCCTAGTACTTTCAGAACTAATCTGACTTTGACTCTGTTGCTGTGGAAGAAAAGGGAGACCAGTTTGCGTATGTCTGCTATTCTTTGGTCTGTGAGCCTCACAGACATGTTGACTGTGTCTAGATTTGCGCCTATGAAGGAAATAGTACGACAAGGCGACAAAACAGACTTTTCGCAATTTATTGAGATACCTAACTTTTGACAAATGCGAAAGGTGTAGTCTCTGGCTATTAGAAGGAGATGCTTGGTAGGAGCTGTGAGGAGCCAGTCGTCTAAGTATGGAAACACCTGGAATCCTTGACGTCTCAGGTGAGAAGCTACCACTGCCATGCATTTGGTAAACACAGTGGTGAGTCCAAAGGGCAGGGCTCTGAACTGAAAGTGACTGGTTCCCAGCCTGAAGCGGAGGAGTCTGTTCATTTTTATATGATAGTATGCATCCTGGAGGTCTACAGAGCACATCCAGTTTTCCTTTCCCAATAGAGGTAGGATGGATTGTAGCGTGACCATCCGAAATCTTGTTTTCTTGACCGACTTGTTCAAGATACTGAGATCCAAAATGGGTCTCCAGTCCCCTGTTTTCTTTGGAACCAAAAAGAACTTGGAGTAGATTCTGTATCCTTGCTGGTCTGCTGGCAGTGGCTGAATGGCTCTTTTTGCAAGCAACTTTGAAATTTCCAACGCTGCTTGATCCCTTTGAGTGGGTGGAACATCTGGAAGGGATTTTTTTGATTGATTTGGAATATGAAAGAACGGAATGGAATAGCCTTCGGAAATGATGGACTGTACCCACTTGTCTTGAGTTAGGGATCGCCAGGCTTCTGGGTACAGTGATCTTCCCGACTGCCTCTGGACAGTCGGGCAACACCTCAGGGATGCTGGAAGGGCTTATCAGAAAAGGTTTCTCGATTGCCCTGGTTCTGCGGACCCCCTGCCCCTAGGTATCGCCTACCATTGTTGTTCCCCTCTGCCTCTGGAGGGAACCGACTCTGTGCGTCAGGCAAAGTCCCTTGAGATTGCTTGCGGAACCACATTTTCCCACTTTTCTGGCCTTTGGGGTAAGGCCTAGAAGGAGTAGAAAACGGACTCCGGCAGAAAGAGTTTTGCCATCCTCGTCAAGGTTTCTTTCACTTGAGGACCAAAGAGGGATGATCCATCAAACGGGAATTAGTGAAAGACGCTTTTAAAGGGGTCCTAAATTGCATAGCCGCATCCAGGCATGCCCACACCTGTCCTCGCCCATCAGCCGCATATGAGAGGAGGCGCATGGAGGAGTTAGCTATAGAATTCAGGGTAGCCAGCTGAGCGCTCATCTTATCCTGAAAACCGCTGTAGGATCCTTTAACATCTCACTCGCCTTGATCAAGTCTCTTTGAAGACGAGTGAAATGACAGAGGTAGTTCAGATAGCAAAGGTTGCTGACGAAAACATCCGCTTCCGTATCTGTCCATAGACCTAGATTCCTTGTTAGGAGGATGGACAGGCACTGAAGGATCAGCTAGCTCCTTCTTAGTGGCGGCAGCTACCACCATAGCATCCACAGAAACTCCCTTAGTCAGAAATTGCTTTTCTGCTGGCTGTGATAAACTTTGAAGGTCTCCTGGGGTGGGGTCCACAGAGTCAGGAGCCGTCCAAGCCTTTTAGCTACCACCTGCATGAGGGGGTCAAAGGGGACACCCAGGAGGTGGAAGGGCTAGAGCCAAACGCCTCAAGATACACAGATTCATCCTCTGAAGGGTTAAGGGCTGGCCAATTTCCCCTCTGTTTCAGGATCTCTAGAATGTCTGCAAAGGAGACATCTTCAGAAGGGGAACGGGGAACCCTCGAATCCTCTAAATCCGTGTCAGAGGTGACAGACTCAGGTGAGTCTATGTGCTTCCTCTTGCACTTTCTCTTCCTAGGGGCTCCCTGCCAATTCAGGAGAGGCCTCGAAGAGGATGAGATCCCCACAGGGGATTCTTGAGGAGCTGGCTCTCTGCGGTCTGGGATGAGGGAGTGAGCAGACATAACCTGACCCACCCAAGACGGAGCGACGAACGCAACCGACTGTGGAGTTGCACTGGCTTCCAACACACTCCTCATGACCTCGAAGGCACCCCTGTCAGGCAGAGCCAAAGGTCCCCCGAAAAGCTGAAAACCTCCCTCGGCACCGACAGCGATGGCTCCGAGGCGATGTGCCGAACTCACCAGCGCCCGAGAGGAGAGCGGGTCGGACAAGGGTCCGATGCCACTCACCCCTCGAGCCAAGTCCGGGCGCCGAGATTCTTCCAAGGAAGAAATCGGAGCCGACGAAGACAATTGTATCGGTTCACGCTGCCACAGTCTCGTTCCGCCTGCCCGAGCTCAAAGGAGTCGGAGGAGGAACATTTTGAGGGATAGGGTTAAGCATCGACTGATGAGTCGGGCTCTGAAGCATTTGGGCCAGTGCCTCGGACTTAAGAAGTCGACTCACTACCCTCTGAAGGTCATGATCCGAAAGCCTCGATGATCTAGAGGAGTGAGATCTATGACCAGACAGCAAGGGAGATGCTGGAGTCGAATGAACGGAGCCAAGGGACGGTGACCTGGACCTCTTTCTAGATGTCGGTTCCGATGGTCTGATCGAGCCGACTCAGAAATCTCCAGCCGGTGCCGAGGAACCACAGAAGTTGCAGTCAAAGTCTCATCGGCTCCAGCCGGAGCCGATGTAGTAGTAGCCTCGACTCAGAAGCTGGAGTCGAGGACCTAGGAGCCTTAGAGGGTTTACCTGAAGTAGCAGTAGGGGAACCCTCAGGCTTAAGCAAGCCTCTTAAGATGAGCTTGTTTTTTCTTTCCTGCAGGACTCTAGGGCTGAAGCCATGGCATACAGCACAAGAGTCCTGCAGGTGTAAAGGTCCCAGGCAGTACACACAAGAAGTGTGACCGTCTGTCAGAGACATTTTCTGACAGCACGAGTCACACTTCTTGAAGCCTGAGACCTTTGAATCCTTAGACATTTCTAAGGAAAAAAGTGTAACCACCACACAACACAAACACACCGATTACACTATCCACTATGGTTAACTAAAATTAAACTACTAAAATTAGTTAGTTTTAGTTTTTTTTTTTTTTTTTTTTAAATCCCTACAAACACATACACTCCATTAATAAGGGGATGGAAGGGCTCGAAGGCCTGAGGGAAGAACTAATAAGTTCTTGAGGAAAAAAGGGTGGATAAACAGGTAGGAAAGGATCAAAATCCACTCAATTAAGGGAAATAATGATAAAAAAACTAAATTAAAGGGGCTTAAATTAACTATAGACTAATCTATATGAACTGACCTAAAGCCGGTAGAAACAACACACCTCGATCGCTGTAGCGGCAAACGAGATCTGAGGTAATACTGCCTAGCATTGTGGGATATAAGGGGAGCCTCGAGCCGGTGGAACCAACTCGCCGAGGTCGGCTCCGAACCCATCCAGCAAGAATGAAGGCGAGATAGACAACTTAACATCTTCCTCTAAGGAATGAATAAGGAGACACAGTTTCATCTTCCTCAGATTTAGACTTCGCTAAGATTCTACTTCAGATTCTGATTCTTCATCCTCAGAGGAGTCTCCCTATTGTGAATGGGGGAAATAGAGGCAGAAGAAAAGAACTGAAGGGTTTTAGTTGCATGACAGCCTTAAAAACTCCTGGGGAAAAAAATCAAGCCACTCTTTCTGTCAACCCCTGGAAACACCTGGAGTAGAAAGAGAGGTATGCTTGGTCTTCTGCTTCTTCTTTCTATGAATATATCAGCATGAACAAAACAGGGAGAATTAGACCACTGACATACCTCAGAAACAGCATTTGGGACTTTTTCCTTGACTGAAATCTGAGTAATACCCTCAGGTCCCTTGAAAATGATAAACTATGGTTGCCTCTTCCTGACAAAGGCAGCCTTCTGATCAGTCAAGCTGGACGTGCTGAGTGGCTGCACCTTACTGGTCTCCGACAGGGTCACAACAGCAGGAGCTTTAGGTTCCAAGTTTTTCAGCTCATTTCCCAGCTATAGAGGGACATCTGATTGTCTAAAATCAGAGGCCATTCTACCCAGTGCAAGGTCTTTAAACCTTTGGCTCTCTAAGTAAATTTTTATAGAGGACAAATGGCTTCCAAGGGATTTAGGAACACAAGATTGGCATATAGTACATTCTTTATAGCTGTAACTGGATTTTAAACAAAAAAAGAAGTTAGGTCTTACCATACCGTTCCATCTGTGCTGTCGATCTTCACTAATCCTTGACTGAGGGCTCTGTTATGAGCCTCGGAACCAACTCGGCCATTATTCCAGGTCGCACCTTCCAAAAACTCTTAAGCCAGGCTCTACCCATAATGCTCCTCACCAAATTACCTCAGATCGAGTTTGCATACAATAGTGACAGACAAGAACTACTAGATAAAAGACCATATCTGTGTCCTTATAATGAAGCCAGTCTTTGGGAATATCAGGTCCACCAAGAGCTCTAAGGCAGGGGGAAGTAGGGAGGGAGGGAGGGAATGTCAAGGATTAGTGAAGATCGACAACATAGACGGAATGTTATGGTAAGACATAACTTCTTTAACTAATGTTGTCAATCTTCACATAATCCTTGACTGTGGGACAGAGTCCCAAGGTACCTCAATCTTGGGAAGGTTTCATGGAAGAATATTCCTGAGCACCATCAAGCCGAAGGATGCACGTCCCCTAGAGACCTGGTCCAGTTTGTAATGAGTAATAAAGGTATGACAAGATGTCCATGTAACTGCTGCACAAATGTCATCTAAGGAAGCCCTGGCATGGAGAACTGCAGAAGCTGCTATGGCCCTCATTGAATGTGCTCTCACAGGATGTGGAGGGTGGAATCCCTTTCTGTTGTAAACAAAGGTGATACAGTCCCTAAGCCATTTCACCAAGGTAAGCTTAGACAGTGGATTGCCTAAAGAAACTGAAGAAAAGGCAATAACGAGTCGGTCGGAATTTCTAATGTCCTTTGTTCTATGAAGATAAAAACATAATTGTCTGTGTACGTCTAGTAACTGTAGACAGTACTCCCCCTTGTTGGAGAAATTAGGGAAAAAAGTTAAGAAGTCAAGCAAAGTTCTTCATTAACACTCTTCAAGAAAAATCTTGAGTAGATGGGAAATAGGAAATACACCCCGGCGATCACTTCTGTGTCTCTGCTCGAAAGTGGCACAGGAAAATAACTTTCTTGGGTGCCGTAAGCTATGGAACCTTGCTGGCTAGGCTTACGTAGGCCCTTGGGCCGATAGCCTAGTACCTACCTATGAACCTATGAAGTCTAAAACTTTGTCTACAGGTACAGCATACAGGTCAATATCACAGTCAAGTTACCATTTAGCAAATTTTAGCCATTTGTTATGATACAACTTTCTAGTTGAGGGTTTGTGGTGGGCCAGAATGATGAGTTGGACTGGAGAAGTGAGGGAGAAATGCCTGGCAATCATGGGAACTGGAGAAGCCAAGCAGTGAGCTTGAGATGCTGAAGATTCGGATGAACCATTCCCTCCAGGTGGGACAACAGGTGTGGAGCTGGGTCCAGTATCCAGGGTTTCCGAAGTAGATGAGGCTAAAGGAAGGGGAAAGCAGACTTGTTGAGGCCAGAAAGGGGCAATGAGAATTATTCTGTTCTAAGACCTGTTAGCTTTCTTTAGAAACTGACATATAAGAGGAGTTGGAGAAAGGTGTACAGTAGACTGGGGGGGCCAATCATGAAGGAGAGCATCTCTGGGTGTATCCCCCTGGGAGAGGGGGATTACGGCAAAGTAACTGCTGCACTTGTTAAGAGGGGAAGCAAACAGATCACAGCAGGGTTGGCCTCAGCGGCAGAATATCTTTTCTGCCACTACTGGATTGAGAGACCACTCATGAGGCATGAGGATGGGTCTGCTTAACTTGTCCGTAATCACGCTGGAGCTCCCCAGAAAGTGCACAGCCATTAGAACGTGGTTGGAGGAAATTGTCCATTGCCAGACTCTGACTGTTTCTTGACATAGAGGGATCAACTTGCTTCCTTCTTGTTTGTTGATATACCAGACTACTGACACGTCCGTTTAAACTGCAATTGTTCCAAAAGGGAGGGTATCTTGAAATGCTTGCAATCCTAACAGCACCCCCATCATCTCTAGAGCGTTGATATGCAAGTTGGCATCCAGCTGGGACCAAGTGCCTTGGACTGTGTTCCCCAGATAATGCCCCCATCTGGGACGTGTCTGTGCTCACTATAGCTTGGGGATGAGGAGGGACAAAAGGATGGCCCGATAATATCTCGTTGGAGTGAAGTCACCAACTTAGGCTTCCTTGCAACAATTGGTACTCAAGATCAGATGGGACACTGGTTAATTCAACAAGGAGCATTGGGAGACCAGAAGCCAATGAAGAATTCGCATATGATATCTGGCCAGGGGAACTAGAGTGACAGCGGTTGCCATTGACCCTAAAGCCTGTAGAATGAGTCTTGCTGTTACTTTCTTATTTTGCATGATCTGGCTTACTTGTGATCTGATCCACTGGAGCCTTTCTAGGGGAAGTGACGCAAAGCCAGTGACTGTGTCTAGCATAGCTCAATGAATTCCAATTGTTGTGATGGTTCCAGATGGGATTTTTGTTTTACAGTTTCTAGTGATTTCTAAGTTGGAACAAGGATGAAGAGTGTAATCTCATGCCGCTACAAGTTGATGCCTGGTGTAAGCAGTAAGGAGCCAGTCATCTACATATGGAAATACTCATAATCCTTGCAGTCTGAGATGTGATGCTACCACTACCATGCATTTGGTAAACACCCTGGTGGCTGTGGTGAGATCTAAGGGCACTGCTCTGAACTGATAGTGACTGGCTCCCAGCCAGAAGCGCACAAATCTTCTGGACTGCTTGTCCATTTTTATATGGTAATACGCATCCTGAAGATTTACTGAGTACATCCAGTCAACTTTTTCCAAGAATGGAAGTATTGACTGAACCAAGACCATCAAGAATTTGGTTTGTTGAACTGATTTTTTCAATTGACTGAGATCCAAAATTGGTCTCCAGCCCTCTGTTTTCTTTGGCACTAAAAACAACCTTGAGTAAATTCCGTATCCTGTCTGGCCTGGTGGAAATACTTGGATGACTCTTTTGTGGAGCAGTTTTGGAATTTCTAATACTGCAGCTTCCCTGTGACTGGGTGGAACATCTAGAGATTTTCTTGGTCTTTCTGGTTCCATTGAAAGGGGAATGTTGTACACTCTGGAAATGATCCCCTGCACCCATTTGTCCATTGTCACTTCTAGCCAGGCAGACAGGTGCAGGGATGATCATCTCTCGACTGCCTCCAGAGGAAGGTAATTGGGCCTCCTTTCCAGAGCGATGGTAGGAGATGGCAGAGAAAGAATCTCTGGACCCCTGGTTCTGTGGGCCACTTCTGCCTCTTGGATGGCGTCTTCCATTATTACTTCCCCCTCTGCCCCAGGGAGAAGTGATTGCCACATGAGTCTTGGAAAGGTCCTTGGGTCTTTTTGAACCATAGACTCCCACTTCTCTGGTTCCTGGAGTAGGGTCTTTGAGGAGTGGAGAAAAGTACACCCATAGCAGAAAGGGTCTTCCCATCTTTCTCACATCTGGCTAGAGTCTTTTTAACCTTGGGGCCAAACTGGGATGATCCGTCAAACAGAGCAAAATGACATACATGCATCCAGGTATGTCTCCTAATGGCTACTCCTGAACCTGCTGCTCTTGTCGCCCCTTCAGCAATTAACCTCATGGATAAACTGGAAATTGAGTCAAGGGTGGTGAGCTGAGAAGTAACCTTATCTTGGACCCCTTCAGCTACTGCTCCTGTAAGAGTATCTGAAAGGTCTTTAATCAGATCTGTCTGAAGCCTGGTAAAATGTGCCATATAATTCAAGGACCTTAGAGCAAAGGTCAATGAAGTGTATACACCCTTCCAAAGTCTATCCATAGTCTTAGACTCCTTGTTAGGAGGATGGATAGTTGGACTTTCTTCAGCAAGTTCCTTTTTAGTGACTGTGTCTACCACCATGGCGTTTACTGGAATACACTTGGTCCAGTGTTGCTCATCTTCTGGGGCAGAGAGAATCTGGTCAGGTCTTTTCAGGATCGGTTCTATCGAGTCAGGAATTTTCCAGGCCCACTGGGTGATCAGTTTAATAAGATCATCAACGGGCGGACAGATTCAAGAGGTAGAGGAGTGGGCATGAAAAGCCTCTAGGTATATCAATTCCTCTGAGGAAGGTTGGAGGGTAGACCAGCCACCCCTCTGTTTCACAATTTCTACGCGATGTCCCCAAAGGCAACACCTTCAGGGGATGACTTGGGGGAATCTTCCCCTTCATCAAAATTGGTATCTTCTGTGAAGGACTCGTCAGGGGAGTCCAAGTGCTTCCACTTGTACTTTTAATTCAACGTTAGCTCTTTGGTGGGATGCTCCAGAGAGGTATCCGAAGATTAAATAACCAGGGTGGTTCACTCCTGAGGCTTTTGTGCCCTCTGTCCCAGGGAAGTGACTGGAGGAAGCTCATGTCGATGGGACAGGCAAGTTATTTGGAAAGACAGGGAAGGCATAGACTGTTTGTCCACAATGGATAAGGCCCTCTCCATAGCCTGGAAGGCAGGCCCCTCTGTAGACGGATGAGAGCCCGGAACCAAACAGACTCCTTCGGAACCATGGTTCCACCATGCATCAAGGAAGCCACCTCCGAAGCAGAAGCCAAGGCTGAACTTACATATGCCAAAGCCCGAAGGGGCATGGAGGGCTTTGAAAGAATTGAAGTCAAACCCTGCCCCTCGGAACTGGCAATGAAGCCTCGAGCCCAGGAGGTCTCCAGTTCCCACAAACTAGAAGAGCTCAGGGCAACTATCGGTGCGGGAGAAGGAGTTTTGACTGGCACCGCAACAGTCAAAGCTCAGATGGTCTGTACCAGGGGCTCTGAAATCTTGGCTAGAGTCAAAAGAGGAATTTGCATGGGTGTAGAAGAAGGCAAGGTTCCAGAGCTAACAAAGCTAGGAGCCAAAGACAGAGGTAATCCCCTCGCCGTCAAGAGCTGGTTGACCAATCTCATAATGTCGGACTCCGACAGGCTCTTACTGGACTGAATAGAGGAGGCGGGTGGACACTTTGGTGGCCGTCTCTCCAAAAATGGACTCTGAGGACGGACAGTGAATGGGTCGATCGAGGGTGAATAGGATATCCCTTGTAAAACTCTCATCTGAGACTCCTTTGGTACCAAGTGGTCAGTTGGTACCGAAGGAAGAGATGTCTGCACTGATACCAGAGCTGAAGAGGTCAGTGATGAGGAAAGAGTATCTTTTCCCATTGGTGCTGAGGAGATAGTTGGCACAGTGGGAGACTTGGCCAATTTTGAAGTCAGTTCTGAGGAGGATGTCGGAACTGAATGAGTGCACTTTTTTGGTTTTGAAGAGGAAAATGACAAAGAAGAAAAACTGCCTTCTGTTTTGGGACCATAGATAGCCTCTTCAAACTCAGATTTGAGAAGTCCTTTAAGAATGAACTTACTTTTGTGCTCTGTCGGGGTTCTCGCAGAAAACCGGTGACAGATGGCGCAATCCTCCTGAAGATGGACAGCACCAAGACAATTAACACAAAACGTGCGTCCATCTGAATTTGGCATTTTTCTTTCACACTTTTGACACCTTTTGAAACCAGAGGTGCCTTTAGAGGGTTTGTCAGCCATAAGAGAAGCTAAGGCCACCTAACACACACGCATACACACACAGAGTCACAGATGGGTTTAACAAAGAGAAAGATTTTTTTTAAATGTAACAGAAAGGGAAAAGAAGATTACCCAAAGGTAAATGAGATAAGTACCAACAATGGTACTTTATAGTACCTAGCGGTAAAAGAGAGGTTAAAAACTCACTCACGCACACACCTAAAGGAATCTAGAGGTGCGGGTAGATAAAAATAGAGCTAAGAAAATAATTTAAAAGTTAGATATTAGGAAAAAAAATAACTTACAACTAGAAGAAAAGCCAAGGCACGAGAGGTTGGTTGACTGTGTCTGGCACGACGAAGCCGCAAACGAGATCGGAGGTAATTTTTGAGGAGCATTACAGGTAGAGCCTAGCTCAAGAGTTTTTGGAAGGCGCAAGCAGAAATAACGGGCGAGTTGATTTGGAGGCTTGGAACCGATCCCTCAGTCAAAGATTATGTGAAGACTGACAACATCAAATCAAATATTTAATAAGACTGTCATTGTAAGGAATCTACCTCCTACAGCCACATTTCCCCTCCTAGCTGGCATGAAAAAGATAGTATTCTTGTCAAAAAAATTACAGAAAGAGGAAGGTTTCCCAAGGGGAAGATTCATCTGCAATCAAAGCTTGCAAATCCATATGGTTGACAGACTTAAGTTGAAGTGTAGATTCATTACTAGGGCTGGTGGCAAGAGCATTCTGAGATTTTTCACTCACATACATCCCTTATGTATGGTTTAGCTCTCATGCACTTTGGGCATATGTCAGAGAGGAAGGCACACAGGCCTTGGTATGCTGGCTGCACATATGATATCCCTGATAGGATACTTCTTATATGTTATTAATACTGCGATAGTGATCAAGTTAGGGGACATTTGTCTGTACTGCTCTCTATCCTTCTTGTGCACTCTGCTCTGCCACACAGAGTCTTTCAGCAGTTCCAGAGGTGCAAGTCCAGATTTTTTTATTTGCTTCTTGTGCTATCAGGTACCCAGACTTTGGAATTTACTACCATGATGATTTTGGTAATCCCTTGCAATTTGTAAGTTTAAGAGGTCAATGAATATGTTTATTTACTGACATTTCTTTACTGGGAAAGTCTGAGTCCGAAGTACCCATTTTCAGCAGAGGCATGAGAAGAAATGCTCCAGATTATTATAAGTTACATACAAAAGTAATAAAATACAATATGAAAAATCAGTACAATTTGATAATATATTACAGATGTTTAGAAAAATGTTGAAATACTTCCTACAAAAGTACGGTGCAAAAATACTTAGTTGTGAAATTTTGGACACATATGGATAAGTAAGTCATAGTAGAAAATATCTTTGTTGTCAAGGAAAGAGTCATTATAAGTAGCATTTTCCTAAGTGAAGATATTATAGGGACAAGGTAGGTAATCTAAAATGTAAAAGTAAAGATGCTGATTATTAGATGTAACAGAGATAAAGACAGATGACTAAGCAGGTGTACTTGAGTGAGCAAATAGTTATAATGTCTGTGGGATACAGAGGGAGGATACTGCTAATGTCCTGGCAGATAGGATCAGTGCTAACTTTACCCCCCTCCCACCCCCTAAAAGGCCCATATCTATACAGGAATAATGCAGAATTCCTGTAATCACAACTACGCAGGTAAAAGCAGCACCCTCTAAAGCCAAAAACAAAGCATCCATGGGACTGGACAACATCCCAGGCTACGTTTTACACGAACTTCAGAACGAACTGGCTCCCCACCTAAGCACCATGTTCAATCATAGTCTCACATCAGGCTTTGTGCCCACTGAATGGCGCACAGCAACAGTTATCCCACTCCACAAAGGGGGAGCCACCACTGATCCTGGGAACTATCGCCCTACTGGCCTGACGAGCCTGGTCTGTAAGGCCATGGAACATATCATCATGGAACTCATAAACAAATACTTTGGTAACCTCCAAACTCTGGACCCCATCCAGTTCGGGTTTGTGAAAGGCAGATCATGCCTCCTGAACCTGATCAACTTCTTTGAGGCAGTCACCAAAGCTGTAGACGAGGGTAAGGTGGTTCACACAGCCTATCTTGACCTCACCAAGGCTTTCGACACCATCCCCCATTCTGGAATTATAGCTAAACTCACTAAACTAGGTATAAATCCCTATGTCACAAGATGGGTTGCCAATTGACTCACTGACAGAACCAACACAGTAAAAGTTGCCAACTCCAAATCTGACTTTAAACCAGTGACAAGTGGAGTACCACAGGATTCAGTCCCGGGACCTTTCCTGTTTGGTATCTACTTCTCTGAAGTACACGCTAACACAAAAGGCCTTTGGCTAATGAAGTTAGCAGATGACTGCAAACTAGGAGCCATAGCTGAGTCCCCAAATGATGTGGACATCCTGCAGAAGGGCCTCACTGAGACAGATGCCTCGTGTCAGAGCCATGGCCTCACGCTCAATGCCAAAAAGTGCATTGTGATCCCCTTTGATAAAAACTATGTGCCCATGAACTACCACATAGGTGGCAGTCTACTTAAAGCCGATTGTGTGATAAGAGACTTGGGGACCCAGGTAGACAGCAGTCTGTCCTTTGATAATCACTGTCCTTTGATAATCACATCGCCACAGTAGTCAGGAAATCCTTCTACATGGCACACCTCATCACAAAACGGTTCTCATCTAAGAAAAAAGAGGTAATTGTTCCCCTCTACTCGACACTCATTAGACCCATTATAGAGTACAATGCCCATTTTGAAATGTACCTCACAAGACATCTGCAACAGCTGGAAAGGCCACAGAAGCACCTCACAAAGAGGATTACTAGCCTCAAACAGATGCCCTACACTGACCGTCTCAAAAAACTCCAGCTTTACTCTGTAGCATATCGCCTCCTCCGAGGTGATCTCTGCCTAACAAATAAAGCTAAGTCAAACTCAGAACTGCTGGACATGCTACACCTAAAGAAATCCTAATCCCTCCAAGCTACATGCTGTAGGGACCTAAACCTTGTCACCACAATAAACAGGACACGGTGGAGGGATAGATTTCTCTCCCAGAGACTACCCATACTCTGGAACAAGCTATCCATCTACGTCAAGCAAAGTTCCTCATTAGCACTCTTCAAGAAAAATCTTGATGAGTGGATGGCAAATAGGAAATACACCCCGGGGATCACTTCTGTGGCTCTGCTTGACAGGGGCACAGGAAAATAACTTTCTTGGGTGACGTAAGCCAGGGAACTTTGTTGGCTAGGCTTACTTAGGCGCTTGGGCTGATAGCCTAGTACCTACCTATGATAAGTTGAGAGAGGAGAAAGACTAGACTTAATAGAAGTAATACAAGTTAAAGTCAGCACATTTAGTCAGGGAGGTGTAAAAAAATAGGTAAGTAAGAAGAGTGCTGAAAAGCGATTGATATTAGGGAGGGGAAGAATGGATAGTGGAGGAGAGGGCAGAGGAAAAGTAAAGGGGTGATGTTTGGATGTAGGTGTTAGAGTGTAGATGAGATTTTAGATAGGGAAGAGGTGAAAAGATGTAGTGATGCGGTTAACTGCATATATGACAGCATTATATTAGGCAACTTAGTAGATATTGGTAAGGTGACAGAGTTTTAGATTGGTATGCAGATATACTAGAAGGACAGCAATGAGATATGCGAAAGTTAAAGGTATGAAGATGGAAAAAAGGGGAAAAATGCTGGATGATAGCCTGGCTCACAGGACCAGGAATATATATATATATATATATATATATATATATATATATATATATATATATATATATATATATATATATATATATATATATATATATATATATATATATATATATATATATATATATATATATATATATATATATATACACACACATATATATATATATATATATATATATATATATATATATATATATATATATATATACACACATATATATATATATATATATATATATATAGATCTATATATGGGTCTATGTCAGAAGATCGAGCTTTCAGAAACTCGAAATTCATATGGTCAAAACCATATGATCAAGTTTCCGAAAACTCAAACTTTAAAAATAAGAAAAAGCACACACAAAAATCTACTTTTTTATGTCCCCCACACCCTCTGTAAATTATATATACCAACTTCAAGATCACACTGCATGGGGAAAAAGGTAAATTTTCCGAGCCTCACTGTACTGTGATCTCCATTCAAAAGCTTAAGGTTTTCAAAAACTCAATCATATGGTCTCAACCATGTGAATTTTGAGTTTGTGAAAACTCCATCATATAATAGGGACCCATATATATATATATATATATATATACATATATATATATATATATATATATATATATAAATAGGGACCCATATATATATATATATATATATATATATATATATATATATATAGTTGCTCTTAACCTGTAAGATCAGCTTTTATGAGATTTTGCCTCTCTCAAACAACCTTGTATTACTGATGTTTTTTTTGTAGTCTGGGAAAGGCTCATCCAGACTCTGCTACACTTTGCTGTGAAGGAAAGGTTAGTTTGCTGTTATTTTTGTATTTCTGTATTGCCTTTCTATATTTTGAATACTGTAGTTTGTTTTCTTTACCTTGTGTTTTGCTTGCATTCTGTTTAACATCATATTAAAACTTCAAAAGAGACCACAGCTCTCTGTTCTGAGTCAGGCAGAAATAAGAACTGATTAATTAAGGACTCATTCATAAGACAGAAAAGGTCACTTAAGGTTAATCACTTGTTAACAGAGGGGGTGGAGCTAGGAACTAAAATTTCTATTTAAGGAGTAAACTAAAACATTTCAGAGCTTTACCAGAAAGGCTCATCCAGACTCTGCTACACTTTGCTGTGAAGGAAAGGTTAGTTTGCTGTTATTTTTTGTATTTCTGTATTGCCTTTCTATATTTTGAATACTGTAGTTTGTTTTCTTTACCTTGTGTTTTGCTTGCATTCTGTTTAACAGCATATTAAAACTTCAAAAGAGACCACAGCTCTCTCTGTTCTGAGTCAGGCAGAATTTTTCCCCTCCCTCCCACCCATTTAAGTTGTAAGTTGTCTTGTTAAATACCACTGTCTTTCTAGTTGCCCGCCTCTTATGTTAATCTGACCATATATCTCATTTCTCTCTACTTTCACTGGCTTATGTGAGTAATCACAAAACCATCACTTTTGAAATCCCACCCCTTCAATTATTTAAATTTATTGGCCATCCTACAGTATTTCATAGTACCAAAATACAAAAGTAACCACCCCTTTCAGTCCATCTTGCTGTTTTAAAATAGTAACTCTCCACTAAACCTTAACTTTTTAAACAGGTAAAACTCAAGTTACCTACTTTCATATCTAACTTCTAGTGCACACTGCAGAGTGCATTCTTTTCAATCTTACCTTTAAGCATCCCTGTTACTAGCACTTTCTCTAATACCTAAAAGATCATCTCTACTTGACTCCAAGTAGACTTTTCTCTATCTGTTAAACCTAGCACTTGCTCCTACAGTACTTATTACCTTGATACGGCACTCTTATAGATAGCACCCCAAAAGGCAAACCCCCATTTCTCGGTCACCACGCCCCCGAATCTCTTTTAAAGTTTTTGTCTAGTCCTTCCAGCATGTCGAGGGATCAGTTGCTAGTGTCCTCTCCTGCTCAGCTGGTGAACCTGAATATTGAGGCAATGTTACAATTGCCTCATGTACACAGACAACCCTCTCCTCCTCCCACAAAACACAAATACATGCGAGATGCAACTATACGGCCAAACTGGAGGCTGAGCTCTTCAACATAGGACTGGCAAGACCAGTCAGGAGGAGAAGGTTACCACACACACTATAGACCCAGTCTCACATAGTACCATCACAACCTCAAATCATACACATAAACACACAAAGACATACTCGGCGGCTCTGATCAAAAATCTACCAAAACAGCAGAGGCCACCAAAGCAGACACCCAAACAACCACCACCTCAGAACACAACACCTGCAACACATAGACCTCCCAGTCAGAGTGTCAAACAGTCACAGCCCTTAAGGCCAAACACAATGCCAGACACACTAGTCATTGGTGACTCCATAGTCAGACACACTGACGTCCCGGCCACCAGACTGAGTAAGGAGAAGGTCACAGTAAGCTGCCTGTCGGGGGCTAGAATCCGCCACATAACGCAAGCACTCAGGTCTCTCAACAGCAGGTACAAATATGACTCAGTCATTGTCCACGCTGGTGTAAATGACCTGAGACGTACCTCCTTGGACTACATGAAAAGAGACATTGAGGAGCTCTCTGATTATGTAGCCCAGGCAGGTATGACCCTGACCTTGAGCAGTATCCTACCTTCACCAAGAATGATGCCACAATACAGAGATAAGATGATCAGCTTTAACAATTGGCTTAAACTCTGGTGTCATTCAAAGGGGATCCAATGTCTGTCTGCCTGGGATGACATGCTGGACAAGCCACGCTGCTTCGCAAGGGATGGCTTGCACCTGTCACCCCTGGGATTCCGGATATTGGCAAAGGCTCTTGCCACCCCCATAGTGCCTTTTTTAGGCAAGGCTCAAATTCTAAACCTACCACCCTAGAACACAAAAAAGGGAAAAAACTAAGGGTAATGCTGCTCAATGCCAGAAGTCTAAATCTCAAAATGCACGCACTCGAGGCCCTTCTCAGTATGGAGAACATCGATGTCTGTGCAGTGACAGAAACCTGGTTCAAGGCTCCTGAGAGCACCCCAGCACTATCAGGTTTTACCTCTTATCATGCTCCGCCCCAAAATCCGGACAATACCAAGAAAGGAGGGGGGGTATCCATACTCATCAAAGACACCCACACCTCAAGACTGGTGGCAACGCACGATGCAGCGGAGACCATCCAGGTGCAATTAACCATAGGCAAGACTGCTCTGCAAATTGTAGCATGTTACAGGCCACCCTCACAAACTCAGGAACCTCACATGGCCTTCCTGAAAACACTAGAGGGGATAAATGTATCACCAAACACCATCATACTAGGTGACTTCAATTACCCTAATATAGACTGGGAACACTACTCAAGCCCAAACACCCTAGCCCAAAAGTTCCTGGAATTCATAAACTCAAATGCCATGGAACAACTAGTCACCATCCCCACAAGAGGAGAAAACATACTTGATCTCATCATCACGAACATGGGAGCACAATGTTCAACACCAGAAGTATACCCCTCACTGGTGAGATCAGATCACAACTAATCTCGCTGGAGGTCCTCATCCCACCCCACCTGAAATAAAAAGACCACAGTAAAGAACTTCTCGAAAGCCGACTTCACACTTCTAAAGACTAGTGTGGTCTCCTTTAAGGCCCCGAGCCGACGGAAAACAGTACTCAAGCCGCTGAATCACTTACAAATGCCTTCTACCAGCACCTGCAGGACTGCATGGATAAGGCAATCCCAAGCAAAACAAAGACTCTTTGTACCAAAGGCAAGCGCCCACTCTGGTGGACCCCAGCCATAAACAAACTCTACAACAAAAGGAGGAAGCTACTACAAGATAGAGCAAAATCCTTAAAAGGTAAGACACCCTTGATCACTATAAGTAAAAACTAAGAGCTCTCATAAAATCATCCAAAGCAAATTTTGAGAGAAAAATAGCTAAAGACTCAAAAGACAATCATAAGGCCTTCTTTAGCTATAGTTAGAAACCTGGGAGGAAACTCCCAGATATGCTCAGAACTAGTTCAAAATGATGTGAAGATTACTGATCCTACAGACATTGCCAACATACTGGCTGACAGGTTCAGTGCAAACTTCTCCCTCCCCCAAAAGGAGAGATATCTATACCAAGCGATTGCAGCCCCCAAACATCTCCAATGCCCAAGTGAGAACTGCTCTCTCCAAAGCAAAAACACAGCATCCATGGGACCTGATGGTGTCCCCGGCTGTGTGCTCCACGAACTCAACGAGGAATTAAACCCACAGCTAGGACAGCTGTTTAATCATAGTCTTACCTCTGGATACGCACTCCAGGAGTGGTGCACTGCAACTGTGGTCCCACTTCACAAAGGCGGTGCCTCCACCGACCCTGGAAATTACCGCCCATTAGCTTGACAAGCCTTATCTGCAAAGCCATGGAGAGGATCATAATGGACCTCATAAATAAAGACATAGGGAATTTGCAGACTTTGGATCCATCCCAGTTTGGCTTTGTCAAAGGCAGATCATGCCTTCTAAACTTGGTTGACTTTTTCAAACAGTCACCAAAGCCATTGATGAGGGAAAGGCAGTCCATACAGCCTACCTCGATCTGGCGAAGGCCTTTGATACAATACCCCACTGGGTATCATTGAAAAACTCATCAGCTTAAATGTTAACCCATACATCACAAGATGGGTTGCAAACTGGCTGAGTGACAGAACCCACAGGGTCAGAGTTGCTGGCGCCATGTCAGACTCAAAGCCTGTCACAAGTGGTGTACCACAGGGCTCAGTCCTGGGCCCACTCTTGTTTGGCATCTACTTTTCGAAGTACAAGCAAACACAGGAGGGTTATGGCTGACAAAGTTTGCAGATGACTGCAAACTGGGCCATAGTAGAAAACACATCTGACACAGATATCCTTCAGAAGGGTCTCACAGAAACGGATAACTGGTGCCAGAGCCATGGCCTAAAGTTAAATGCCAAAAATGCATAGTCATACCCTTCGGGAAAAACAAGGTTACCCCTAGCTACCAAATAGGTGGCAATCCACTGAGTACAGAAGAAGTTATCAGGGACCTGGGGACCCAGGTTGATAGTAGTCTGTCATTCGACACCCATGTAGCTAAAGTAGTTAGGAAGACCTTCTACATTGCCCACCTTATCATGAAGGGATTCTCATCTAGATCAAGGGAGGTCATAGTCTCCCTATACTCATCACTCATCAGACCAATGATTGAGTACAATGCCCCATTCGGAATGTATCTGACCCGACACTTGCAGCAGCTGGAGAGGCCACAAAAGCTCCTCACCAAAAGGATAAAGGGTCTCAAACATCTGTCCTATGCTGCCCGACTGAAAGAACTCCAGCTCTATTCAGTCGCTTACCGCTTGCTCAGAGGTGACCTTTGCCTAACATACAAGGCCATGTCAAACCCAGATTTGATGAATATGCTTCACCTCAAAAAATCTAGATCCGTCAGAGCCACAAGGGCGGGAGACTTAAACCTCGACACGGCTATTAATAGGACGTGCTGGAGGGACAGATTCATCACCCAAAGACTCCCTATGCTGTGGAATAAAATCCCGGTATATGTGAGGCAGAGCACCTCGCTGGCCTTGTTCAAGAGAAATCTTGACCAATGGATGGGAGATCGCAGATATACCCCAGGGATTACCTCAGTGTCACTGCTCAACAGAGGCACAGCAAAATAATGGGTATAGTTCCCCATACTAAAGGGGTGGCGTAAGCCACAAAACTATGGGCTAGGCTTGTAAATGCCCTCGGGCAGATAGCCTAGTATGAACCTATGAACCTATACCTGTTTTTACTGAATTGTTCAGTGCTTAACTTTCATGCTTACTTCTCCAAATACACAGTGCTCAGCAAGGTACCTACAGAACTAATTCTATGGTCTGCCCAGAGTATACTATGCCTGCCATCCATCAAATGCAAATGAAAAACAACAGTACTGAAATAATACAATTTAAAAACACTATTGAATTTGTGGCATTCAGTGACACAACTAAGTAGCTTAAAGTAAGAGAACATTACAACTTTACAAGTAAAGCAAAAGCCACTTTACTGTTGAATTTAAAACATTTTTCTCATGTTTAAGTATCCTGTATTTCAGATAACCAGAAGATAATGTCCATCCTGCCTGCACATAGGTACTTCATGCCTCAGTAGCATGGGTGTTGGTAGGAATGAATGAGTTAAGCATTTAAATAAACTGAATTTGAAATTCTTATTCCCACAAGAGCTACCAAGAACTCGAGCAGATAGGACCTTTTATACTTCCTTCATATCCAAAGAATGGCAACTTGTACTGTTCAGTTTTCATTCTGCTTGATACCTCACCAGCTGTTTCTCTAAACAGCAAATTCTTCTTGCTGCATGCTGTTTCAGCACTGGAATATGAAACCAAGCACATGCTGTATGGAAGCATCAAAGGCAAATATACAACCCTGCATTACCCCTGAGGACAGCTTTTGTACAAAAATGTAATCTGCTATGCCCTTTCAGCTGCACATATGCAAAGAAAGGTCTAGTCTGTGAGGAAGCTTTTGGTGGTTGCCCTTAGTCATTTTCAAAAGAAGGAAGAATAACTGTTGTCTGGGACAGAAGGGAATCATGACAATGATTTTTGAAGAGTCCTTCCAGATCTTCAGAATGACGCTGGATATCAGTGGAAAGGCATATAGGAACATTCTTCTCCAAAAAAAAAAAAAAAAAAAAAAAATTGAGAATGCATGTTTTTCCAGACTTGCATGGAAGAAGCCCTGGAGCATAATTTTGCCAGTTGTTTGCTGTGAATGGAGGCAAAAAGATCTACTGAAGTGTTCAAAACATCTGGATCAAATCCTGGAAGACCACCTAATTCAATTTCCATTCATGAGGGTCTGTCCTCATCCTGCTCAGAGTGCTTGCCACAATGTTTTATAGAGACAGTCCTAGCTGCTTTGCCAGGGATGGCCTGCAACTATTCCCCAAGGCCTTCATACATAGTCCAAAACGTTGCCCACCCACATAGTCTGTTTTCTTAGGTAGTGTCAGTCCTCAAAAGCTTCTACCATAATAAAATATAATCCAGAAAACATAAAGGTATTGCTGCTCAATGTTAGGAGCCTTAAGAAAAAACTCCACCTCCTACAAGCACTCCTCACCCTGGGAAACATCGCTACATGCATCACTACAAAGACCTGGTTAAAGACCATCAAGAGCACTCAATCACTGCAAGCTTACATTGCCTGCTACAGGTGCACAGCACTAGATGAAGGCACTATAGGTGGAGGTATTTCCATATTTGTAAAAAAAACACTTCACTAGTTAAACAAGATAATGTGGAACTCCTCCCTGTCTAGCTTACCATTAACAAGACCCATTACCACATCATGCTAACTATAGGACCACCTCTATGTCCCACTCAGACAGTAAATCCTATCTAGTATGGAATCTCTATGCATTAAGTCAGACACCACCTAGGAGACTTCAACTACCTTTCCATTAACTGGGAGACATACATCCTCTAACGTATGCAGAGAGATTTCTGGACTTAATCAATGAAACTCTCTGGACCAGTTAGTCCTCACCCAACCATGTGCAATAAAATCCTGGATTTGGACAACACCAACATGGGACAGTGCCACTGCCTACCAACTGTAATCCCACTCTAGTAAAATTGGACCACAAATCAGTCACATTCAACTTAAGACTGAAGCCAGAAGCATCCTCTAATACCTCAGTATTCAGAAATTATGACAAGGTTAATCTACTGAAACTGAGTTATAACTTGGCTGAATTCAGCATCCCCTTCCAACTCAATGACCCCACTACTTACGTGGAATCCTTTACTGCCCAATTCTAAACATATAAGTAGCTGCATAAATGCATCTGTCAAAGTAGATACAGTACGAAACTTAAAAATAAGCCCCAACGGTGGAACTCAAACACAAACGGGCTCTATAGTAAAAGAAAACAAATCATCATTCTGTGCAAAAATAAATGAAATCCTCAAGATAAAAAAGAAACTCTTGCTAAAGTCAGGGAACTTCAAACTCTGATCAAATCAAAGAAAGACACAAGGTAAAAACTGCCACCCACGTAAACAACCATAAACATTCTTTAATTATGTTAAAAACCTTAGAAACAATGCCCATCGCTGTGCAGAGGTAATAATAAATGATATCACATACTCAGACCATGAGCCAATCTACTAGTGCATACATTTAGCTTTAACTTCATCCACCATCTCCCCTCCCACAATCCCAGATCTCATACCTGCATATACACCCCCCATTCTCCCATGAACAAGTCCTGAAGGAACTAACAAAAGTCAAGAAAACTGCTTTTACAGGACTGGGTAACATACTGGGTTACTTACTCACTAGCCTGAAATAGGACACTTTAGACAACTTACAGAGGTACTTCAATATCAGCCTACAAGAAGGCTTTATTCCAAATGATTAGAGAACAGCAACTGCCATCCTCTTGCAGAAAGGTGGGATGCTGTAATCCTGGGATATTATAAACCCTTAAGTCTGAACAGCCTCGTATGTAAGGCTATGAAAAGGATCATTATGGAATTAATATATACGGGCATAGGTAGCCTACAGAATTTCAACTCATGCCATTTAGAATTTGTTAAGGGCAGATTCTCCCTTCTTAACCTGGTTGACGACTTCGAGAAGTTTACTGAAACAATGGATGAGGGCAAATCAGTACACACTACATATTTAGATCTCACAAAGGTATTCAACAACATCTTTCATTCAGGTGTCATAGATAAAATATTGCAGCTAATGTTAATCTCTATGTAACTTGCTGGATAGTGAACTGGCTCACAAATAGAACCCAAGCAATTAGGGTTGGCTGCTCCACCTCCTCCAAAAGACCTGTCAATAGTGGTGTACCCATGGGTCAGTCCTTGGCCAACTTCTCTTTGGCATTTACTTCTAGGAGTCAAAGATACTCTTAAGATTTTATGGCTGACCACGTTCTGTGATTTCGCTGCTGAATACAACTTCAGAATAAATCCACTAATGAGCCACTGAACTGTTTCACCACCACCAATCCTTCACTTTTAGTTATTCTTCCTGCTTTACACACACATATGTACACCTCCTTCAATGGTAGATAAGACAATGTTTGCAGAACCATACACTTAACTGGTTTCTCATTGGTAATCAATTGACAGTTTATCATATCACTGCAAGTCACAGGCTGACATTACAAAAGGATAGACAAAGTCAGGAAACCAGAGACAGAGCCTTTCTTCTGCTTTCTGGAAGGCAACATATTGTTATATAAGGATTTGGACAATCTCAGAAATGTTTCACCTACTTTGGAAAACTCAGTAATGTCTGCTGAGCACCACAAAAAAGGAAAGGATCCCCTGATCACCTGGATCATGCAACAGTTCTTCCACCATGTAACAAAACAAAAACGTGATGAAGCCACTAAATAATTAAACTACTTTTCTGAGTTTGGATGAATTTTGCAACTTGCCATTATGTACATGTCCCTCATCTTCCTTCTTCTCCCAGCAGTTATCTACTAGAGGGGGGGATCCACAGGTGGCATAGTTAATGGAGATGCATTTTTGTGGAGGCTGTCAAGGTTAGAAAATTAACTCTATGGCAATATCACATCTGGCTATTTTGAAGATATAAGTTCAGGGTGTAAAACATACTAACGTAAGGGAACCCTTTCCCAACGACACATAAAACAGCAGACCCCATTGTTAGTTACGGTTTTCAATTACAGCTCTGCATCACTCAGGCTGGGTGAAGCAGTTGATGAGCTGAACACTGACAACCAGTCACATCTCTCTTCTCCCACTTCCATCTATCTCAGGCTCCAATGAATGTTTTTCTTAACCTACACTGTACCACACTCACTCACAGGACATTTCAACACCCTCTGCTAACCAATCTTCAGTCCTCTCTAAAAAAACAGCTTTCCTCTTGCTATAACAAAATCGCTAAGTTTGCAAACGGCCATAGGTCCTCCACTCACCACTGTTCCTCTCTCCAAAAACTAAATTGGCTTGAACTTCCAAATCAACTCAACTATTCTCAGCTAACCTTAGCTCACAAGCTCATTCTCAACCCATCTCTCTGTCCCTCCCTGTCTTCTGCCTTCAAAATGTACCTACCAGATAGAGTTTTAAGGTCAAATAATCAAAACCTACTAGAAGTACATAAACCAAATCATCCCCCAGGTAAAAACTTACTATCATTTAACCTTGCCCGCCTCTGGAACTCACTCCCACCATCCATTCGTAGCACTCCCAATCACTACATGTTCATAAAATCTCTACATATGTATCTAAGGTCCCAATGGGAATGCTCTTGCTCCCATCCCTCATAAATATATGGTATTTACTTCTTATTTTCCACTCATGTTACCTGACTGTACCTTATAAAACATATGCTCCTTATCAAATTAACTACTCTGTATGTGTATAGTATCATCACTTTCACTAGATTGTACTGTTTGAATATGTCCTGAATTTTTGAATTTAATGTGTGTTGTTTTTACAATTGTACAATTTTATTTTATTTTTATTTATCATTCTATTGTTTGTACCTAGTTTGTTAGTTTCCTGGGGCTTTTCTCCCCAGGACTCCATTGAAAACGGGTTCTTTTGGCCCAATGGACCATCCTGGTAAACCAACTGCAAATAAATAAATAAAAATAATAATGATCTTTAAAGCTTGCCTTGAATTGCCTTCTTTTCTTCCACCTAGCTAACCCCGTCATTCCTCAAAATATTTTCTTCATAAATTCACAACACTCACCTAAACTCCAATAATTCTATGATTCTACATCATGTCCCCAACTTATTTTCATCCAGCATTACAAACTCAGCCTGAAATATTAATCCATACAGTGATAACCCATTCCATTCACTTATTTTACAATCTAATTTGTATTAGCAAGAAAAGTCAAAATTTCACCTTTATTTGCATTTTTTTCTATCTCTAGATTATTTTCAGATTATGGAATGTCTACAATTTCAATTTTAGTCTTTCTTTGTATTGCATGATCAGGCTAGAAATGCCCTTCTTCAAAACATCTTACACACACCTGGTTTAAAATTTCTCTGAAAATACCCATGCTAACCATAAACAGGGCTGCATTCATAAATGTTACTGTAAAGTGTACAGGATGCATACATCTCACATTTACTTTTTGGAATTCAGAGACAACCCTGCACGGTACTTCTGCACAAAGACCTGCAGCACAGTGGTGGCTGCCTCCAAGGCTGTGCTATGTACTAATGAGGCATTCTGGGAAAGATGCTTATGAGTTCTCCCCTGGAATTGCCTATGGTAAGGCATTTATGCAGCCAAGCCATCCAATGAATGGCTTGGCTGCATACAGTAGTATGGCCACTCCTCGCTGCCTGCAGTAATAAACACGGTCAAAAGGCCGTGTTCATCCACTGCAGTAGAGGTACGTGCTCGATAGTTTAGGGGTCAGGTATTGTTTGAGGGTGTGTACATGAGTGCATGCATGAGGCTGCATGTGTGAGTGTATGTATGACTCTGAAAGGTAGCAGTATGAGAGTTAGTAATGAGGTAGTTTAGGTAGAGGTGTGTGGGTGGGTGGGTGAATGGAGGTGTTAAGGCTGTTTTCTGTGTGTGCGTGGGCTCAAGTGGCTGTCATACTTCCCACACATTTTTAGTTACATGCCTTAATAGCACACAGTTTCGGGGGTTGGGGGACATAAGTCTGCATATTGTGCTGGAAAGGCACATAAACACAATGTATGTTAGCGTGGGAGATGTACAGTTGTGTAAGTAAACTTACCATAACAGCAGATGTTCAAATGAACATTCATGTAGTAGCCTTAGCTATACGGATTATATCCTGCAAAGGACATAACAGCCATCAGCTTTCAAAACTTAAGGGCACCTTCCATGCACCCAGACTACTAATCGCTAAGCAGAGTTATAGAAAATCAGTGGCTAGGGCACCAAGCTCCCAAGTGAAAGAAGGAGGCATGGGCCCTGAATGAATCATTGCTAGGTAAATAAAAATCAAAGTCCATACCTTGGCAATAAAATTCATACAAAAATTAGGGGGATGGAGTGGCTAATGCAGCAATGATCATTCGAGCCATCTACTGTTGCAGCATGTTTACTAACACAACTGTATTATGTTCATCATTAGATCACTACTATAACAGCCTAGGCTATCTGGGTTGAGTACCATAATGGGAGGAGGAAGGATGAGGATCCAGGAACCCCTGGAAAATGGCCCTAGCAAAACTCACTCAAGAACTGGAGAAAGAATCTAGTTTGTAGTGTTCTGTAAAAGTATGTACACAGGAACAAGTTGCTGCTTCTGGAATACTTCTAAAGTCCACCCCTTTCCAAAAAGCCACTGAGGATGTCAAGGGTCTCACAGAATGTGTGTTGACCCTTTCTGGAACAGACTTGTTATGGTGGGAAAATCAAAAAGAAGTAACTTGCGAGCTTGGTGCCCTAACCATTGATTTTCCACTTGAAAATAGTCTGCTTTGACACAGGCTGTCCTTTTTTCTTACTTTCATAAGAAATTAATAACTGATCAGAATTTCTGAAGGTTTTAGCTCTGTCAATATACTATCTAAACTGTCTGTGAACATCCACATAATGAAGAATCATTTTGCCTTCATTTTTAGGTTCCGGGAAGAAAACAACTCAAAGCTCAAGTAAATTTGGATTTAAAACGACAATAATGAAGGATTAGTTCTCAAGGGAAGCCTTTTTGTGAAATGAAATAAGGATGACTCACCATGAATGCCTGCAACTTGGACACACTTCTTGCAGAAGTCAGAAAAATAATGTTAAGAAGCTCACATCGGTCTGATAAGCCGTTTCAAATGGAGCAAGAATTAATTTTTCCAAAAACAAATTAAGACCCCAAGGAGGAAACATCTGGTTTCTAAGGGAACAGGTATGCAGAACCACTTTCAAAAACATTTTGACACAGGAATGTGATGAAAGAGAAGGCTTTATGGGTAGATTTGCTGAAATGGCTAACAAATGAACCTTGAAAGAGGAGTAAGGCCAGATGATAAAAACGCACACAAACATTGTAAAATCTGAGACATACTAGCTTTAAAAGGGTCTGTGTTTTTTTATTTGGCTCCAACTAGAAAATGTTTTCCACTTATTAATATATGACCTACTAGTAACAGATTTCTTTGCCTTCCTTTAATACTTGCTGTTTGTCTTCTGAAAATAGGTACCTAAAAGGTATTAAAACTATCACCTAGAAAGTTAGTTGAGGTTGTTTCAAGTTGGAGTACATCAAACAACCCTTGTCTTGGGTAAGTAGGCCCAGTCTGTGCGGAATCCTGTGGTAACTGCCCCTTGCCATTTCCATAAGAAATGGGAACCACTGTTGTCTGGGACAGAAGACAGACCTTCTGAATCTTTGAAGTGACACTGGATATCAGTGAAAATGCATAAAAGAACATTCTTTTTTAAAGAAAGGAGAATGCATCTGTTTTCCAGGCCTGACTGAAAGACATCCTGGACTAGAATTTGCCAGTTGTTTGTTGTGAAAGGAAGTGAAAAAATCTAGCTATTTCCCACAACTGGACCATATCCCGGAAAAATCCCTGATTCAGTTTCCTTTTGTGAGGGTCTGTCCTGGTCCTGCTCAGCCTGTCTGCCACAATGTTTAGCTCTTATAAAACAACAGGCAATTGCATAGTTAGTTTCTGCTGTACCAGGCTATCATGGCTATCAATGGCTAATCTATACAAAAGGGCAAGATCTACAGTCCCTCTGTTTATGTACCACATTACTGTAGCATTGTCTGTAATCAGTGTTCCTAGGAAGTACAGATGATTGAGAAAGTTGAGTGTATTTATAACTGCCAATATCTCTTTTATGTTTATGTGTTTTGGTCAGTCTTTTTTGTTTCAAAGACCATGCACTGCTATACCCACAGACACAGCTCCCAGTGGATAAACTGAAGCATCTGTAGTTACAGACTGTAATGGAACTGGTAGAGAGAATGAGAGACTATGATTCTGACAAATTTGGTGTCTCCACCACAAAATCTCCCTTTTCACAAACCCCAAAACTGTAATCCGGGATGTCAAGGGATATTGATATTTGGACATAGAGATTACTATTGGATTTTTCTCATGAGAAGTCTTGCAAGAGGGATCATGGCAATTATAGAAGCCATAAGACCCAAAATCCTGAGAAATTCCCAAGCTGAGACAATATTCACAGTAGAAAAAAATCAGGAACATATCTAGAGAGGCATCTATATTTTCCTATTGAAAAAAAGCAAAGCTAATCAATACAAAAATCAGCACCAAAGATATTTGAAGAGAATAACAGGCAAAGGCATCTAGATATGGAAAGTTTCATAATAGAAAAAAATAATAAAACAAAGGGGGGGAAGTAGAAAGGAGGATTAGAAATGGCAACGTTAAAGAAACAAAAATTGAAGTTATGGATTACCTGCAAAGTGAAGGATTTAGAATAGGAAATCCATTTCTGGTAACATCACAGCATAGTAGAACAATGAGCCCCTAGATGAAGGAGAAACAGGTGGAATGGGAAGTATCTGATCACTTGTCACATGAAGATACCCTGGAGCCTTCAGCAGGAAACCAGTACAAAAGTTCAGTTAAAGGTGTACAGCAAGGGAAGGAGCAAGAAACAGTGGCAAGCAACTCTGATGCAGTTAGTGCTGTGAAGTGATTGGCCAATGAGTTCCCATATAAAAGAGCAATGGATGATGCAGGATGCAATTGAAGAGGCTATGTCACAGAAAGATCTTCTGTAACTTTCTGCAGAATGCCCACAGGAAATGGAGAATAAATGTGCACTTAGTTTAGAAGAAAATGATTTAACAGAAATGGACAGACATATTAAGATCGATGAAAGAAATTCATAACAGAAAGTAAATAAGATCCAAAATGTTACAATCTGATAAAACGAACACAGTAATCAAGACTATTAAAAGAAATTCATGTGATATAATAGAAGTAAACAGATATATTACCGTGCAGCTAAATTAATAGCAGGTAAAGATTTACCATAAAACCACAGAGCAATAAGGGAAAGGAAGGAAATAAATAAAATCCCATCATAGAAGTATCGAATAGACAAAACTATAAAGTTATTAAGAAAAGAGGAGTCACTGTTAGAGGAGTATAAAAGAGGGGACAAATTAACAAAAATACATAGAAAGATAGACATGATAAAAGCAATGAACAGTATCAGAACAGACCAGGATCTATTGTACGTTACTGCAAATAATAAACTAAAGGTATCAGCACAGGCAAAAAAACTTAGATCTGCAGATAAATATAAAAAAAAAGTACAAAATAAGCAATTCATTGATTACCCACACAAATCATTATACAGAATCGTGAAACAAAGCAAAAGAAATAGAAACATCACCAAAAAAGAAGAAATAAGACACATTTTGAAGAAATACCTATGAAGATCCATAGATGTTGAATGGACATAAGTAGTAAAAGAAACATTAAGAAGTTCAAATGCACAGGATATGAAATGGGATGAACGAACAGACAGACAAATTGAAACAAAATTAAGAAAAGCGCCTAAATGGATAACCCCAGACCCAGATGCAGTACTTAACTTCTGGCTAAAGGTATTAACATCTTTACACAAAGATTTACCCCTGAGTAAGTACCTCTTATATGCGCATCCTGAAAAGACACCAACTTGGTTAACCACAGGAAAATTATACTCCCCTTAAGAGTGAACCTGCAAGCTATCCTAAAACTATAGACCAAAAAATTACCTTACGATGATGTATAAACTATATACTGGAATTCATTGTCATTTAGAAGAAAATTCAATCATGGCAATAGAATAGAAGGGTAACTAAAGAAAGTTGCATAGAACAAAGGATCATTCGCAGTTAAGTAAATTGTAAAAAGGGGAAGAATCTAGATATGGCATGGATAAATTACAAAACAGCATATGGTGGTGTGATGCCCGTGCCCTGGCCCAGCAATCAAGGAGCCTCAATCATCACTACTAACACCAGAGAGGGTGTCTCATATATGAGAGGAAAGGATTACAAATACACACAGTAAAGTGCAATTTCCCTTAAGAGCACACAGAGATCACAGTCAGTCTGGAGCTGGTCGCTCCCTTGCTCCTCAGGTCCCCAAATAAGACTCCCCACTGACACAGCTATAGGTTCCAGATCTCAGCCTAGCTGGCAAGCTAAAACCTCCAGTACCCTCTCTGTCCAACCAGTGCTTTGTGTTCCTGCCCAAGTAGCTGACACACACACTTAGAGATAAGTATTTATACTACTTCCCAGACACTCCTGGGAAATGCTGACACAGATTCTCCAGCTGTGCCCCTTTACCCAGACTATACGGTAGTAATTACTGCCACCACGAGATAATATTTATCAGCTACTAAAAGGCCCTTAAAGGGTATCCAATTCTTACTGTGCAATATTATTATCCCAATAGTAGTGTGACTTAAGCAATCAAAGCTTTTTGGAAGGGCTTACTACAGGATCACTTATAAGTATGCAATGTACTATAGAGCTTAAATTATCTCTACATAAACCAGCCACAGTTGAAAAGGGTTTAAAAAGATTTAATAATAAATACTAAAAACACAAGACAATACTACTACACCACAGTGCTATTCAAGAGTTCAGAGAGCACACAGAAACTTAAAATAATTCTCTAGTACAGTTCTGGCATAACAGGAAAAACACTTAGTCTAATTTTTATAGTCCTAGCTATTTCTACAAGAAAACACACTTCTAAGATAACTTACTTAAGACACAGGCAAAGTGCTGATAAGATGGATATCAAGACCAAAATGCTTAATAATCTCTGGTTCTCACTGTTTAAATTGAAACTGCAGTTCTGCTAAACATTACATCATCTTTTACCTTCCTTGTTCCCAGGCCACATAGAAACTGCATTTACATTCTTTTACACTTAAGGCAATAAAGGACATTCCACATGTAAATTCTGGTCATTAACTTTAGCCTTAAAACAAGAGGCAGGAAGCCCCCATCCAGCCGAACTGGAGCCGACTTATAAAACATCAAAGGCAGCGATGAAATAATTTTTATTTCAAAGGACCAACAAGAATTGCTTGACTTAACTTTCTTTACAGCAGATGGCAATGTTGCCACATTGTTTTAAGTTCAACATTCACAGTATTTACAAATAATAGAATTATGTACCAAATTCTGTTGGACTAGGCTGGCAGCCTTCACCCATCTCTACCAGTCTTCACATTTCTTCACCCAACTCTACCTAATCTTCACAGGCGGCATCCTACATTCATGGATAAAGGAGTGCTTAGAAATGTATAAGATATGCCACAGCAACCATAAAAAACTAACCACGTTTGGTAAACCACTTTGCAGCTAAGCCATAATAAAGGACAAATTATTATCCCAGGCATAAAAATTCAAAGGGAGATACTTCCCAGGTGACTCTCTGTCACTGCTGCCTTTTTGTCTTGTCCTTAACCCACTAAGCTGTCTACTTAACAGATTGTTTTCTGGGAGCCAAACTGTAACCATGACCTAAAGTGTAAAAATTTCTCATGTTTGTTTGTAGACCATTTAAAATTGTACAGTTTATCAGATGAGGAACTGGAAGCACAAGTGCAAGGGGTCAACATTTTTTCAGATGATATAAAGTGTCATTTGGTCTTGATAAATGTGCAAAAGCAACATTTAAAGCAGGAAAGCTGCAGCATCAAAAAATATCAGTCTGGGACTGGAATGTGATATAAAGGATCTTGACCAGGAGGGAGTGTATAGTTAATTAGGGAACTGATGAAGGATCAACAATAAAACACAAACAAATGCAAACAAAACTCAGTAAAGAATATTTTAGAAGATTAAAATGAATATTCAAAACAGCCCTGACATCTAGGAACAAAGTTCAAGCTATTAACTAATTTGTGTCTTCTACTCTTACAGTTTTGGATGACTGACTGGCCCCAAAATATACTGGATCAGTTGGACAGGAAAACAAGAAAAATGTTTCACACTTATCAAATGATATACATAAAAAATCAGTGTTTACCAAGATTATATATTCCTCGTTCTGAAGGAGTTATGGGCTTACTCAAAACTGATTACATGTATAGATCTTGAACTCTATACATATCTGCTGACCTCATCAGATCCAAACAGAGTGAAAGTTTTAAAACATGTGGAGAACAAGCCTAATATAACTTCCCTGCTTAGTTTAGCAGAAACATATTGGTGTCAAGTGAGAATGAAAATTAAACCAGAAGGAGACAAAATTCAGACAGCAAGTGAATGCCCCAAAAAACAAAAGAAAGAATATAAGGAGAAGAATCAGATGAGATGGCAGGAAATGTAGAGAAGCCATAAAATATAGCTGCAAGTACAGAAAACTCCTGGAACAAGCTCATGTCAATCAGGACGTGATGCAGGAATTTTTAAGAAAAGGTAAATTTAAACCAAAAGATGAAACATTAATATTGGTGGCCCAGGAAAGTGAACTATGTACATGTTGGTTTACATAGTCCACTGAACATGTGGGAGAAAGAGACAAATGGAGGTTCTGTAAAACAGAACTGGGAACAGCCACACATCTTGTTGCTGGGTGTGATATACTAATGGCAGAAATCCTGTAAACTGAAAGGCATAATGATGTGGCAGAGCTGTTGCAGTGGGGATTGTTCAAGCATTACAATACTGAAGTAAAACGACAACGCATTATAAAAAATGATGAAGTTTATATCACACAGGATCAGCCATCACCAACAGTTCAAAAAACAGGTGCGAGAAAACCAGGTATAGCAGTCCATGAAAAGAAGACAAAACTAGCATTGATCACTGAAAGTGCTACATCCAGTGATTACAATGTCTTGCGTACAGACAGACACAACGTTATAAAATACCAGGATGTGCAGGCAGAAATGAAGGCAATGCTGAAGAAGGAGGCTCACATATTTCCAGTAGTAGTAGCAGGAGCAATGGGTTTCATAAAGAAGAATCTACAGTCGTATTACTGATACATGTAACTCCATATGAATTGCAGGAGCCATCAAGTCTGGGCACATTGTGGGTGCTGCGAAGAGCACTTTTGGCTAACATCAAAGACTGAAACAATACTAATTTCATGAACTTTAATCACACTTTGATTTAGGAATGGGGTCCATTCCCATTATGGTACTAGAAACCCAAAAGACTTGGAGAAATTAAACTGTAAGAAAAGGTATTTGAACTGAGGCTATTTAAACTGAGGTGTCTAGGAGACACTCCAGGAAAGCAATCCCATGAGAAGGAGTCAAACACGTAATTACTGGAGTATCAAAGGGCTCAGTCCTGGAGCCCCTTCTGTTTGGGATATACTTCTTATGTGTCAAGACAAATGCAGATGGCCTTTGGCTGACCAAGTTTGCTAATGACTGCAAGCTGGGGGCAATCACTGGCTCCACAAATTATGTCGATATTCTACAAAAAGGACTGACACAGACTAATGACTGGTGTCAGAGCCATGACCTCAAACTAAATGTGAAGAAATGCATAACAATACCCTTTGGGAAATCAACTACCCCTGCAAATTACAAAAATGAGAGCAGCCCTCAAAGACTGGACCCAGTGGTAAAAGATATGCATACTCAGATATATAGTAATCTAAACTTTGACCACCATGTGTCCAATATGGTGAGGAAATCCTTCTAGATGGCTTAGCTAAGTAAGGGCATGGCATCCAGATATAAGGATGTCTAGTGCCACTGTACTTGGCCCTCATCAGACCAATAAATGGAGGACAATACACCCTTTGGCATGTACCCTGTCAGGCACATGCAACAGCTAGAGCCTAGAGGTTTCTCACCCACAAAATACAGGGTATAACCAACATGTCACAGGGGTGACCTATGCCTGACCCTGATGGAAGTGTTGCATATTCACAAAACTAACTGCACTAGGTTTGCCAACTCGAAGGACCTAAATCTGACCTCTGTCATGAACAGATCTTGTTGGAGGGACAGATATGTGTCCCAGAGACTGCCCCCCTCTGGCATAGGCTTCCTATTCACGTGAAGCAGAGCCCTTCCTGACCATCTTCAAGTGCAATCTGGACCAATAAATGGGAAATCATAAATTTATTCCTGGGGACAGAGACAGTCTGTAAAAATTGCCAACCCTCCAATTGCTGACCCTTGTTATCTTTCCCCAAGGGATAGAAAATTGGATAAAATCAGGATAAAACTGGCTAAGCTTATAAGGGCTCTTCAGCAGTTAGCCTAATAATCTCCTATGAACCTATATATCCTCCTGTAACCCCAGTCAAAGTGTAGGAGTTCCCCTTATCCAGGTGAGAGATTCCTTACACTTTGTAAAACACTCTGCAAAGATAAGCAAGTTATCTAAATAAGGAAAAATGTAAATACCTTGCAGTCTGCATTAGGCTATCAAAAGAGCAAGACACCACGTGAATACCTTTGGAGCAGTGGATAAATCAAAGGGTAATGCAGAGAAGTGATAATGTGATCCAAACACACAAAACCTTAAGAAACACCTGAAATCTGGATATACAGGCATGTGAGGACATGCAGGGTCACCAGAAAACTCATATGGGGAATAAGCATTGTGAAAGGATAACACTTTGAACTTGAGCACTATCATTAAACAACTTCAGAAAGGAAAGGTACAGAACTGGTTTCCATGAAGGCAACAGAAACATTCTTCATTCAAGAAACATCTGTAGCACTAAAGAACATAGCAGCTAATCCATTAGATACCCTTCATTTCATTCAGAATGCTTCCTCAGCAATTTTTCTTCAATCAGTACCGACTACCACAAATGAAACCTAGAATATTAGCAGCCAAACGATTTGATGCTGAATATTAAAATCTGTCACAGATGCTGTAGCCTCCCTCATATCGATGCTAACCAACAGGACCATGATATCATACAGTGGATATAAAAAGTTTACTCACCCCTGTTAAAATGCCAGGTTTTTGTGATATAAAAAAATAAAAAATGTTCAATACGCTGGTTGCATAAGTGTGCAAACCCTTAAACTAATACTTTGTTGTGTGTGCACACCCTTAAACTAATACTTTGTTGAAGCACCTTTTGATTTAATTACAACATTCAGTTTTCTTGGGTTCACACCTGCCATCAATTAAAGAGACTCTGATTAACCCCAAATAAAGTTCAGCTGTCCTAGTAGGATTTTCCTGACATTTACTCAGTTGCCTGCTACAGCAAAAGCCATGGTTCACAGAGAGCTTACACACCATCATAGGGATATCATTGTTGAAAATCAGTCAGGAGAAGGGAACAAAAAAATTTCTACAGCTCTGGATATACCATGGAACATAGTGAAAACAGTCATCAAAAAGTGGAGAAGAAAAGGGACAACAGTGACATTGCAATATATATCTGGACTGTGGGTTAAGGTTGCAAGACGGAAGCCTTTTCTTACACAGAAAAACATTCAGGCCAGTCTAAAATGTGCAATCTCTCAAAAGCATGTGGAAAAATGTGCTATGGTCTGATGAGACCAAGGCTGAACTTTTTGGCCACAATTCCAAAAGGTACATTTGGCGCAAAAACAACACTTCGCATCACCACCCCCATGGTGAAGCATGGTGGTGGCAGTATCATGCTTTGGGGGTTGCTTTTCTTCAGCTTGAACTGGGGCTTTAGTCAAGGTGGAGGGAATTATGAACAGTTCCAAATACCAGTCACTTTTGGCCCAAAACCTTCAGGCATCTGATAGAAAGCTGAAGATGAAGAGGAATTTCACCTTTTAACATGACAATGACCCCAAGCATACATCCAAAATCAACAAAAGAATGGCTTCACCAGAAGAAAATAAAAGTTTTGGAATGGCCCAGCCAGACACCAGACCTAAATCCAATAGAAAATCTGTGGGGTGACTTGAAGAGGGCTGTGCACAAGAGATGCCATCGGAATCTGACAGATTTGGAGTGCTTTTGCAAGGAAGAGTGGGCAAATATTGCCAAGTCAAAATGTGCTATGCTGATAAACTCCTACCCAAGAAGACTGAATGATGTAATTAAATCAAAAGGTATTAGTTTAAGGATGTGCACACTTATGCAACCAGCGTATTGTACGTTTTTTATATTTTTTTCCCTAACAGATTTGTTTGTTTTTCAATTGAATTGTAAAGGTTATAGGTCAAATTAGAGTGGGAAAAGGTTTAAAATGATTCATTGTGGTCTCATTTTTATATCACAAAAAACTGGCATTTTAATGGGTGTGTAAATTTTTTATATCCACTGTTATGCGCCCATTCTATGGAAAACGTCATATATTATCCCACTACATAAATGAGGAAAATCAGTGGAATTATTCTACTACTGATTGAGGGCCACAGTCTCTGCCTTGTCAAAATCCTTGAAAGATGTGCACATTACCAACTAGTGAAGTGTCTTCTAGATAATGACCAACTCTCTCTCACCCAACATGGTTTTCACCCTTTGCATAGCATCACTACAGCTCTTTTCTACTTCTACAACACAATAAATCAACCTAGGGACAAAGGAAAGGTAGTACATTTCACAATCCAGGCTCTATCAAAAGTATTTGCTATAGTCTCCTACGTTAAACTACTACAAACATTACTTGCCCTTGGTCTCTCCACTCTACTCTAAGATGGGTTAGAAACTCTTAAATAAGACATGTGTCAAATCACAAACATGCTATTCATCCTACCTAACATAACCACTGGTGTCCCTCAGGTCTCAATCCTAGGTCCTTTAAGCGTCAATATTTTTATAAGCAATTTTCATACTGCAATGGGGCAAGGCTCCCTGGTTCAATATGCAGATGATATCCACATTAATCTGCTCAGCTCCAAGCACGCCATCACTACAAACTATTATGCAACAATCTTACTCCTCCATGAACCAATCTAATCTTCTCCTTAATCCAAACAACACAGAAATTCTCTTTTTATCTAAAATAATACTCCGAACACAAAAATAACTATGCTATATCATCTACACAAAACACTGGACTTGAGGTTGTCATACACTCTGAAATTTACTTGGGGTCTCCAAAGATAACCTAAAATGTTATGTACACATCCAAAATAGAATAAAAACATACAAAACTAGCTCTCCTCTACAAAACATCTCCCTACCTCTCCTTGCAATCAAGAAAGACCACTCCTCTTTCATATCTATTGCCAACTCTCTCCTATACCTCTCCCCTACTAACAAATGTCAACCCCCTTTTTAACAAAACTAGAGCAAAGTTATAATTGTTTGTTTCTGTCTTTCGGCTTTTCCTGGTTAGGGGTCGCCACAGCGGAACTCCGGTCCGCTAATGATTGGCAGTAGATTTTTATGTGCTGGCTTGCCGGGCCTAATGCACAACCTTCAGTGAAGGAACGCCCATTCATGCATGTCACCACACAGAAGACACTCTAACTGAGAATCGAACGGGCAACGTCTAACTGTGAGGCGACGACACTACCGCAGCACCACCACCGCAATAATAAAATAGCAAAATTTGCAACACACCTTCCAATTAAAACCCATCATTGCCTAGTATTCAAACAACTAAATGGGTGGAATTCCCTAACTATCAAAAATTAAATCAACTTAAACTGGTCCACAGTATACTTCATCACACAACAAATGTCCAGCAGTGAAGTATGCTGTAGTACTCCACATCTACATCTCTCAGGTCTGTGTGCACATATCTTGCTGAAGTCCATATACCAAACAATAAACATGTTAAAGCAATGTACTCCTTATACATATCTAAATGTTGGAATACCCTCCCGCATGACATAAGACAAGCATAAATCCGAAATACTTCAAAGCAAACCTTAAAACCTACCTCTTGGGTTCCACCTATGTTCCCGCTACTCTTCTCCTGGCTAAATGTTGCTAGAATCCTATCCATCTGTAGTTCTCTTTAGGTCTTCTTGCATAATCTAAGCGGGATTTCATCTGAAGACTTAATAGCTTATCATTGCTACAGTAAAGCTGAAATGTAACTTTGTGGACTACAGTGGTTTCCAGGATCTATATCTTCTTGTTTTTTTCGTTCTTTCTGTACATAACAATATTTATATCTTGTATGTGATAGCTAACATTTGCTGCTTTGCCTTGTATTGTATTGTATACTGCACTGTATGAACATCTTGTAAGATTTGTTAACTGTGGAGCATTTCTCTCATGATTTTCACCAAAAATGGGATGTCATGGCCCAGTTTGGCTTTTCTAGCAAACAAATGCTAATAATAAACAGTAAATAATTCGTTAATAGTACTCTTCTCCTGACTGAGAGGGAGGTACTGCTTCTACCATCCCCTGAGACAGGAGATGTTTGAACAGCAGGAACAAAAGAGGAGTTTGGTCTGGGAGATGGACGGGAGGATCTCAAAAATCAGGGATAAACTCCCACTGCCATCAATAACCATAATGGATTACTTTCAAAACCCATCTGTCTGAAACTGCTTGTTGCCAAAGAGGCAAATGGAGGTTTAGACTTTGTCAGGATTAAAGGTTAACAGGGTGGGAGGGGAGCCTCTTGTATATAGTTATTCAGACTTAGATTTCCTTTGGCCCTGGGGGGAGCTTTCCCCTTTCCTTTTAAGTGCTTAGTCTTGTTTGTGTTGTCCCATTTGAAGTTTCACTTTCCTGAACAATCAGAAACTCCATATGTGATCCCTAGACTAAATCTAATGCTTCTGTTATTAGTGTTTGGGTCCATTTCAGGTACTTAAATGGCATCCCAGAGTTGTTTACAACTTTGGCCAGACTGAAATTTATTGTGGCTGGCAGGAATGAATGGCACTGGATTGAGTCACAATCATCACAGGTTCCTTAGTTACCAATGGATGCTTTGGGCCAGTGGAACCACAATAATTAAGACTAACATGAACACCACAGCCTAAAAATGGCTCTTGTTAAAATGGATGCAATCCTGATTTGCTGGGAGAAAATATGCTCATCAGGGCACCCTACACTTTTTAATATCCAGTAGTCCTTCAAATTTAACAAAGGCAGATCGGATTTCTGGTAGTTTAAACAGTATTCCTGGTAGACTCAACAATTTATGATGTTGGCCAGGACTTGGTTTGGATCATACAATTGTCCAGATACATGTAAAAATGAATGCCTCTGACCCAGAAGTATGGAAACACTGGAGCTAAGAATTTTGTGAATACACTTGGAGTAGTGGACAACTTAAACGTTAGTGATGTAAAGTGAAAATCATGTGCTCCTGCCATAAATCTCTGGAATTTGCATAAGAATGTGTAAATAGGCTTCCTTTGTGTCAATGCTGATTACAAGGGAATCTGGTTAAAGGAAAGAAAGGTTAGACTGAGGGATTAAGTAACATTAAGTAACATCCTCAACTTTTTACCACCAAAATCTTACTTCATTATGAGATATCTAGAACGGGTTTTCCAGGGGCCTCTATTTTCTGAGTACTTGAAAATGTTTTCAGTAGAATCTTTTCCCCTGTTATACTGCCAGAACCTTCTGCGTAGAAAATGAAGAAAGTGTTAAGATCCTAAGACTGGCCCTGCTAAGGTTATCTAGTCTGACGGTGTGGGAGACCCCTCATTAAAGGAGGAAAGGATACAAATCTGGCTTTATAACCTGAAGCAGTGGGTTTCATCACACACAGGTCCATGGCTAACTTGAATCACCAGCTTCTCAAGTGGGAAAATCTCTCTCCTAACTGGGAGAGAGGAAGTGGTTGCTTGCCCAGTCTCTACCTCCTCTTCACTGGCCATTTTGATTTTTTTTACTGCTTAAACTTTTAGCTTAAAAAAAGCATAACAAAAAATGTTTATTTGGGAAATTTGTTATACTAAGGTAATTAATACTTCCCATGAGTGAGGAACAAACAGTGATTTTTTTTTTTTATTCAAGGGTACATTTAAAGGAAGTACTTTAATGCCAAATTCTAAGACAAGTATGCCTTCTGATACTGTGCCAGTGGTGTCTACTCTAGCACATGAAACCATGGTGTCTCAACCTTCACACAGCCTAAGACTACTTTAACAGCCCTTGCTTTAAAAATACATTTATTTTATGATGCCCACTTGGTACAGGAACACAAGGGTTGAGAATGTGGTGGACCTCATACCTAAGATAGCATAAGTAGTATTTTTTTTCTCAAATCTATTAGGGTCCCTGCTTTCTTTATCATTAGGCAGCATACTGACTGCAGACACCTACACAGGGCCTCTGGATGCATCCAGTGATGCAGCCTTATAATCAACAATCAGATTCTTGTATAAGTATTTAAATTTATCCCCCAACTTAAACTAAGTATATGGTTTCTAAGCTGCCAGTGGCTATACATCTTCTCCTTAGAGGCACTCTAAAAGGGGTCCCCTTCACATGGTCGACATTTCAGAATGTCGAAGACCATATGGCCGAGACTATATGATCGACATTTGAAATGTCGACCATGCGGAACCGGCATCTCCAAACAGTGTGGAATGGAAAGATTTCCATCTTCCGCACTGTAGTGCGATCTCAGAGTTGGTATATTTAAGTTCCAGGGGGTGGGGGTGGGGCGGAACGTGAAGGCAAGATTTTGTTGTGGGTTTTGTATGGTCAACATTTCGAATGTCGATCATATGGTCTCGGCCATATGTTTTTTGACATTCTGAAATGTCGGCCATATCAAGTAGACCCTCTAAAAGACATCTTCCAAATGCTTGAAATACTAGAGGGAAGGCCAGAGGTTTGGGTTCCTTGACATCTAAAAGACCAAGATACTTCCTGACTTAAACTGCTCCTGCTCTGATTTTACAGTTTTCCAGGATGCATTTTGTGAGTGAGGGTGGGGGGAACTGAACCAGAATACAATTTTTCATTTTTGTCATACCACAGCAGGGAATACAGCTAAGCAGAATATGAAAGATCCTCCTCTTCCTGACACCTGAGATTGCTAGGTGGAGAGATTTCTTTTCCTCTTAGTGACACAGACAGTATAGTATGCAGATGGCTGTCTTGAAGCAGGTAGGGGGACACAGACCCTCTACCATGTTACTACATACTTCCTGGTGAAATGGCTCTAGTGAAAAATAGAAACATCTGATACAGGTATCTGTGGGTCTATGAGACTGTACAACCCCAAAGAAATGTGACATTCCTACAAGAGAATGTTCAGACATTCTAAGCATTTTTTTCTTTCAAAACACACAAAAAGCTGTTTCTTTAGCAAGCTCCAGCACAAAAATTGTAGGAAACTCCAAAGAGGAAAATGGTCTCTGGAGACATGCACCTTAGGATGGCGCTCTGATGATGCACAGAAAAAGGAGTCTGGATGCGTCTCAGCAGACAAAACTACTGCAACTGGAAAGTCTCAGATGTCTGCATTCTGCTGTCAGCCCCCAAAATGGCAGCAGCAACAGTTAGGGACATGAGAGAAGGAGACACAGGAGCTAGGGTAGTTGGTAAGGCTGTGCCTGCCTGAAGCAGAGGACCTTGCAGGACTAATGACAAAGGCCTTACACTCTCTGCCAGCAAAAAATCTAGCAGCTTTTTCTCATTTTATGTTTGTGCCTGGAATGATTGCTTGCATTTCCAGAAGGCAACCCTGCCTTGGAAACAGGGGCAGAGAACACTGTTCTGATGCCAAAAGTTTTCTTCTCCTACGAAAACCCTCAGAATATGTGACATTCAAAGCTAGATTTTTTTAAACAATGTATTATATCCGCGGTGGTGCAGCGGTAGCATTGTTGCCTCAAAGCAAGAGGGTCTCCTGTTCGATTCTTGGCTGGAGTGCAGGGAGTACCTTCTTTGTGGAGTCTGCATGTCCTCCCCGCGGATGGCTGGGCATTCGAGAAAGACATGTGTAAATAGGCGTGCCTTCGTTGAAGGTTGGACGTCGAGCTGGCACCTCGGTGTTCGTGAAAATCTACTGCCAATCATTAGCGGACCGGAGTTCCGCTGTGGCGACCCCTAACCGGGAAAAGCCGAAAGACAAACAGCAACAGTGATCACACTAATAAACTTTATGGCTTTCGAAGGGGAAAATCTTTTGGTGGCATCTGTTAATGATCTTTTCTAGGGACATTATTGGCCTTGAGGACAATGGCAAAATTACAAGCAAAACATTGGTAAAGCAAAGTAAAGGAACACAGGAAAATTCTACTTATCAGTACTACTGTTCTAAATATATGTACTTACTTATCACAGTTCTTGAAGTCACCAATGGCCATCCAGTTGCTCAATGTGTCAAAAAAAAAAAACCCCCCCCCCCCCCAGAAATATCGAAGACGATGCAGTTGTCTCTCTCTCTGTCCTTTACAACATATATCCTACACACATAACGAATATGGAGAGTCTGACTCTATTTAGGTGGCATCCAAAGCTCAGGAAGTTAACCTCGATAGTTTGTTGTCTAGTGTAATCTAGTTATGAATAAAACTGCAGCAATGATCCTTTCAATAAACATCAAGACAGTCTGATGGTAATACTGCCTTCTGTAAGACCCAATTGTCATGAATTTCTTATATCTCCATAAGACTAGCAGTTCACAAATACTAGAAACGGGTACCCATATCTTCACCAGCAGGTGAGTAAAACAATGGAGACACAGATTCCTCCTGTAGTGCCTCCACCATCGTGGGAAAAGATTGATCCTACAGATCAAGCAATGTGGTACATTATCCTCCTTGAAATGGGACACCGATGATTTGATGAGCACCCACAAATTCATCCAGGGATTGACTGGCCTTGGTCTCTTAGAGAAAGTAGATATGGCCTGTGGGAGCATACTGGCAAGGTCGAAACTGACATGAGACTCAACTGCCTTGAAATTCCTGTAACTGCTCTGAATAATCAATATTTTTTTTATTTAGTCTTACATCGTTTTTTTAAATCATGAACAAGGGTAGTAGTTTCAAAACTAATATAAAATGGCAGCTAAACACAAAGGCTTCTAATTTTAACACTAACATTCTCAAGATAAGGCTAACCCTTCACCCATACCTGCTTCCTATCATACAGTAGTAACCACAGACTTAAAAAGTCAGTCACATGGTTACTAAATTTATACAGAATAGACAATATAGATATATACTCAAAACACTTAGAATATGAAGATACATCAACAATTACAGGTAAAGCATGAATAATAATAGCATTCTGATAGATTATCACATACATTAGCATATTCAAAGCTCTAAAAGCCACAGAGCCAGCAAAATTACTTTTTTCTTGCAGCACATTGTACATTAAAATCCTTGTTAGAGTGCTAGAAACATCCATAACCATTCCTAGAGTATTTTATAGCAGCTATCTCTACTTGATCCAGCTCAGTAGAGATGGTTTGAACTACTTACTGATGTCTTAGAATGAATTATAATAGACTCATTTGGCAGCTATATCAGGTTAGAGAGAAACTCTCTCTTTCAAATTCCAAATTGTAGTGTAATGCACAATAGGGGTAGTAGATGGAGAATGAAAGCACAGTTTCAGTTAATTTATAAATAACTGTCTTCCTTCAGATTAAACAACAGTTTAAATATTGGTAACCCACTTAGAATGCTTAACAATAAATTGCAGAAGAACAATAAAGTTCAATTCTTAATGGAACATCATCTTCTTTAAGAATATGACCCTCCAAATCATCACTTTATTCACAATTAACTGCAGAACAGCTGCTAAAGAAGGGTGGGGCACAGAGGAATAACTGCTTCACAGAAGCATAGGGTTACCACCTGTTTTTTTTTTTTTTCCTTATGGACTATGTGGAAATCAGAATGACTGTCCAGTAGTCTGATCATGACTGTACAAACTGGTTTTCCACTGGGCAGCATGAACAGAATGCCAGAGTTTGTAAAACCATTACCTACCACTGTTTTATTTTTCTGCAGAGGAATCACTTTAACATGATGGAATCAAGTCCAAGAATACCTAAAAAAGAAAAAGACATGCCACATCTCACTGACATGCCCAGCTACAACTACATCACAAAATGGGTGAGGAGATGGGCTGAGGAGGCAAGAAAAGGGACGGAGAAAGGCAAGTTTTATGTCTTGGCAAAAGGTGGCAACTCCACAGAAGCAGTTTACCTGTAAATGTAAAAGAAAATGGTTTTATTTTAAAATAAACTGTACATACATATGGGCAATTCAATGGGAATCAAACTTGGATATGTTAAATATATTCGAATTAAAACACCACTTACATTTGGATCATTAAAATAGTGGGAATTAGTCACAGGGTTCAACATTGCCCTTTTTCAGTGATTGCCTAATTTCTCTACTGACTCCTTATTCTGGGAATTATTAAAGATTATGCTTCAGTCTTAATATCTTCAACTTTTTTCATTTCCATTCCTGGTGCCACTACCTTCCACCATCTGCTGTGCCCCTCTCCCATTTTCCAGCAGAGCAGACAAAATACTGGGGTGTCCAATATGGTGCTTCCCCTTTGGCCTTCCCTTATCAACATTCGTACTGGTAGGACACGCCCAAAATATTTAAAAAGAGACAAAAACACCTGTCCTGTGTAAGTCTAAATAATTTTAAGTGTCAAATGCCACACTGAAACCAAGCCAAATGATGTAGCAGCTTTTGTAAGAAAGTTCACTTTCATGTCTAAGCACAAAATTCAATCATCATCAAATACAGTCCAGTAATAAGTTATATAACAGTGTCTCAATCAGGATGTCAGTGAGCAAGAAAGCATTTCAAAAGCTAACGTATATCACTGAAGAAAGCATTTCAGAAGCAAATGTATCACAACTCTGTGAGAGAAAAAATACTAAACAAGATGGTAAAGAAGTCCTCCTAGGTTAAAAATGGCAGTAATATCCAAATACTTCCATCAGCTGCCAGAAATGGGCTAAATTTCAGTAAGGTCACATTCTAAGGAATATCACAGTCAGGAACTGACAGCTACTTTTTTTTTAAATTATGGCCAAGTGAACAATGCACTTAAAGGGACTGATACACAAGTGACCTAGTCCATTTAGAGAGATTAGTAGCCCCCCCAGAAAAAAAAAAGAAAAAAAACAAATCTACATATACCAGATTTTGTTCCATTAGCCCTTATTTGAAATTTTACTTCTGATAAAATTGTATGGTTTTCTCAAAATATCACTACAGAAACAAATGGGTCTGTGTTCAGCCATCGAATGGAAAAAGCATCGAAAGGCATTACATCATAAATGCCATTCACTGAAACTCCTCATGTCGGGGGGACCCCCCCCTCGCTAATTATATATACCAATTCCGAGATCACACCAGAGTGGGGAAAGGGCAAATTTCCCAGTCCCTACCATAATGTGATCTTACTGAAATGGCTCGATGAACAGCATGTTTGAAGAAATATGCCATTTGATGCTTTTTCCTTTTGATGGCTGAACTTAGACCCAGAAACAAATCTGCCTCTTAATCATGGCACAGTGTAACGGATCACTAAACAACATATTATACACCTCATCTACTACTGCTTCTGTATACCTGTATGTATCCGTTTATGTCTCTCAAGTTGGCTTGGTTTGGCAAATGCCTTCATACAAGTATTGCATTTAAATAGTTTTGGCTTCTGTGAGCTGAGCGAAGGTCCTGACTGGTGGGTATACATATGCTCCTAGGACAAAATGAGAAAAAATAAAATTATTCATATACCAAGATGACATTAGATGCATGAAATAAAAATAGACATACTGAACTAGCTCATGTATAAAGGTGAGTAAACATTTTATGTAAAAACTGAAAACTGACTTTTTCTTCACAGATAGAAGATCTTGCACAAAAAACTAATCTGGTACCTATGTAAATCATGGATACTTCTACTAAGTGCAGTTTTATTAATTTAGTTAACAGTTCCAGGCATCCACAAAACAAACAAAACTTTATGGCTTGTGGAGATGGTTGGTTAAGAAAGAAATCTCCTGGTCAGGCGGTTGTAGACATTATGTTCTGGTGTCCTCCTTTTTTGATGCTTTCATACAAGCTCTTCAACGTTTCAATAAATGTTTACGTGAACAGCAACACTACTGAACCTTCTTCATGTACACCTGTTTATTTCCCCTATGTGCTAATGATAGAAAGGGAGCTACATCATCTAATTATCAGCAGAGATTTTTTTTCATTTGTAAGGATCTCTCTTAATAGAATTTAGTATTCCCTCCTGAATGAGCAGAAAGAGTCCCCAAGCAACATGCATTCCACCGATACAATGTCTCTACCACTGCAAAAATCTTCAAACTCTTTGTATTAAATAAATCTCAATACAGTCCGGTTACTAAAAACAACTAGTCACATTTCCTTCACATATAAATTCTGCTTTCCAAAGAATTTGAAGGTAACACTGAAACATATAAGTCATATGTCTCAACAACTATGATTAAGACATAGCACTGTGATTTGCCATATCAGATTTTGCCTTATTTCTCAAAGATTTATTGATTTGCCTCATTAAGATAGACCTTTTCAAGGGAATATATATTATTAAATAACTGAAATGAACGCATGCTATGATTCCTTACCACTTACTATATGACTTGACCTTTTATTCCTCTTTTGAGCCCCAGTTATGACTTTTAAAGGCCAGTGTTATGATTTTTAATGTTCAGAAGTTGACAGGAATGATATAAATTCACAGGTCCTCCAAAATATTTAAAATGTGCTGCAAAAACAAAATGATGGTATGCAAATGTTCTGGGGGATAAGCACATGTAAGGTTTTTGAGCGCCTAACCAAACAAAAATCTCTTCAACTACTTTGCTAATACTGCTGTTCAGGTTTGATGACTTGGCAGTAGACTCCAAATGAAAGGTTGAAGATAATGGTTATTCGGACAGCTTACCTACAAGTTGTAAATATGGATTGTCTTCTTTAAAGTATTGGTCTGCAGAAAGCATTATGGGTTCAGCATACTAGCAAGGTACTTGAGGGCTTATTCTTTGAACTAGTATGCTAGATTCAACATGAGATGAACCTGTTGTATTAATGGGAAGAAAAAGCCCTATATTTGGCGAGTAAATATTCTTAATTTATTTGACGCAATAATCAGTCATTGCAAAGAAAGAAAACACTGCATGAACCATCCTACCAAATCAATTTACAGAGCCATTTGAACAGCAAACATCTCTCACAAATTAAATTGTATTTACTATATTTTTAAACAATATTCCACTTGATATCTATTACAGTATATATAAGTACCAGTGCACCTGTACATACACATAACCAACTTCTTAATGACCATGGTCTTTATTTGCTGCCCAGAAGCCAAAGTACAAAGTATATCAATGCAGCTGCATTATCATACAGTGCTGAAGGACAGAGATGTGCACCATGACCGAAAATGTGTCAAACCAAAAATATAAGTACACAACAAAGATGTGTGCAGCTTGGGCAATGTGAATGTATCATGCACCTAAACATTAGCAAAAATGCGTTCTATATATATATATATATATATATATATATATATATATATATACATATGCTGCATTTCAAACAACCCAACACAACAGAAACGAGAATATAACTGCAAACAGAGTGCTTTCTGAAGAAATGAGGGCTCCTAATGAGATATTTGAGGGTTGATAACAGGTTTAGCCCATTTTCATGTCTTTGTAAATGACACTGTAGAAGTCAAGAATGAAGAGTGTACATTTGTTAAAACATGCAGCACAGTCATTACAAAGCAGCAAAGAAATGCAAGTTATAGCACTTGGAAAACAAAAACCCAGGGTACACAGACTGAAGGTTGACAATTAAATGGAAATGGAAAAGGACACAGACAGTTGAGTAACATGACTTAAAGCTAAGAAAGTAATGCCTGAAAGTAAATGGATATTTGTAAAACAGGATTTTACAAAATATGTTTGCACTATTGCAAAAACTAGAAGTTGTTATAATCCACTTATAGAGCTAGCTTGTGAGGCCCAATCTAAAACACGTGCAATGTCCTGGAGAACAGAACTGATCTCAGCCTTGAATCCTATGGCACTCTACAACTCTACAAGTAAGAGTCTTTCTCCCTACACAAACTACTCCCTGTCGTTTCTCATCTCTTTAACAAATTTTGTATTTGTTTCACCATTGTGGGCTTTTTCTCTTCCCCTCTAACCTCCTGTGTACCACAATGTTTAAGACTTTGCTGAAATGAAGATATAGGCCACATCTGATGTAAATCCTCTGTTCACTTCTATGATGACATAATGATACAAACAGATCAGGACAGACTGTCAAGTGCTCTGCTGCAAGAAGCTGCACTGCATCCATTTTATCAGTGGCAATCAGAAATTCTTCTTAGGTAAGGGGCGAAGCCGAGATGGCCAACTGAAAGCAGCACTTTTTTAGAGCTCCACAAAACTATCTTAAAAAACAGGAAAATAATTACTTTTACTAAACAAAAACAGCCAATTATTGTTGATAAACTCCCAAACTACCAGTATATCAATTTTGGTGTTTATTCATCGAGAATTTCCTGTCAAAATAACTTGGAGATCTTTCCTGCTTTGTGGAAATGAACAATTCAAAGAACTCACACTCAGAAACTAATATGAAAAAAGAAATCCAACTGATGTCCTCTACACTACAAGAGCTTTCCCTGAAAATGGATGGATTTAAAGACAATTTAGAAAACCTTAAAGAAAACTGCCAGAAACAAACTGAAGTTTTCAGAGAATTATTACAACACCAATCCAAAATAACAAATATGGAAACCTCCTTATGTGACACAGGGGGAAGACTTAAACAGGAAGAAAATCAAAGTTAATTTCTTTTACAGCACAACAAATGGCTTATCAACAAGGTAGATGATCTGGAAAACAGAGATAGGAGGACAAATATAAGAATGTTTGGACTTCCAGAAAGAACTGAAAGTGAGGACATCATTTTATTTTTAAACTCTTGGCTACCAGAAATATTAGACCTAAAAGAAGGTTTATCTTGGGGTATAGAAAGAGAGCATACAGCAATAGGAAAGACAACTTCTTCCTCATCAAATACACCTCCAAATTCAATAGTAGTACAAATTTTGTCACATTTAAATAAAGAACTTATGCTCAAATAAGCTTAGAGAAAAAGTCCTCTGATATACAAACAAAATCAAATTAGATTTGATAATGACTATTCCTCCAGAGTACTAGATCTGAGAAAAAAAAAAAAAACTGGCCACTGGTGAAACTACTTAAGCAAAATAAAAGCTCAACTTTCAACAATCTAGAGGAAGCATCTTCCTTCATCAAGAACAACATAATAACAATTCCTAAAGAGATGGACTGGTCATCTTTTAATACCTTAAAAATATCTCCTGAAAAAAATTCCTGGCCTGATGTAAAGAAAAAGAAACAAAAGACTGAAACCAAAAATGTAATATCCACTAATTCTCGCAAAGAGTCTACTAAGAAGTGAGATACTTACTAAAGGAAACAAAAACATACGTATTATCTATATTCTCAGCTGTCTCATTTTTTTCCCTTTTTTATTCATTTATTATTTTATTTTACACAAATCATTTCACTGCTAAAGTTTTTACATTGAATGTAGAATTAGAAATGTTCATTTATTATAAATTACTATTTTGCCTATGGCTTAGTTAGGGTGAAGGGAAATGATAAAAAAAGAAAGAAAGTTAAAAACTAATGGGAAACAATGCAAAAACGTATGTTTTTATGGCTTGTCACTGTAAGCATTAAGTAAACTGACAACTCAGACTATAATGTTTTGTGCCTTGGATCACATACAAATGAAATTATTGTGTTTCAGCAATAGTCGAGTTACTTCAAGAATAACACCTGTTACTGGTGATAATATAACAAACTTGCCATAGATACACATAAGAATAACCAAATTTCCATTGGAAACTGTTTTATTAAAAAAAGTGATGTTCTTGCAAGCTGTGAGTTGACAAAAGTACATGCGAGAAAGTCGCAAGCTTCTTAGAGCATTGATGTACTTCATATCAACAAGAGCAAGTCGCTCTCAAGCTGCGAGACTCACCAATATAACTGTAATACAGAAACCCTTTAAGCCTCTGAGACAACACTTAACATTTATAGATCAAAAACTGAACAGAGGGAAAAGTATGATAAGAGAAGCACCAGTATACAGAAACACAGGCTGCAGATGAGAGGAAATGCTTTACTAACGTATGAACACACTTCCTTAAAGACTTAGACAAGCAGTCTCGCAAATATGTTAACATATGTATAAGGTCCTATGAAATACAAAGCCTATGCAAATTTCAGCCTCAAAAAGAATTGATCCAACTACAACTAGTGAAACATCAGAAATCTTAATAGTAATCATAAATATAATAATACTTTTCATATAGTTTAAGAGGTTGCATTTTGACATGCAGTTGGGGAGAACATTAAAGGAGCCCAGAGGATACTTCTAGTTGCTCTAAATGCATTGTTTGGTTGAGAGTCATGCTTGGGATCACTAAGTAAACGTCTAAAGGAAATAAATCTTGTACTATAGGAATCAACTCATTATAAACATCCAGCTCTAACACTGTAGATTAATTACTCAAGTAAGAGTGACAATTGTATGCAAAAGTTTATTACTGGGACCAGAATATGAGCCTTTAACAAGTTAAAAAAAAAAAAAAAAAAACTTTCAGAAAAATCAATACCATTCATAGTAAAACAAAGAATACAAGGTCACATCACTAAAAACTTTAGTAACATAAATAACCAAAGAAAAGTTAGTTTTTTGTTATAAGTTTTAGTGAGAATTATAGAAACTAGGATGAAGAACTTGATTGTAGTAAGTTATATCATCATACTAATGGAAAAGAATATTGACAAGAAGGCACAATGATATATTTCTTAAACTTTATTAGTAAAACATGATGTCAAATCTTAAACTTACTGTCAGTCTACTGTTATTTCTTTTAGGATTCTTATATCGTATGTGTGAAGAGAAAGTATTCCTGAAGATTAATGCAAAAGTTAACATTAATGCAATTAAAAAAAGTTCCATATGTGCAGACTAATTAGTATTTTAGACACTGACAGATACTATTACTACAAACTGCATAGAGAAATCTTTGATGCCAATGATGTGAACCTTTCAATGGCATTCAAAATTCATCTGAATTTATAAATAACCTGATGTTGACATTATAAGAAAGCTGACACATTGTTGGAGTTGTTATTCAATAGATCAACATGTCAGTGAACCTATTTTTTTAATCTACAGTCTGAAGTTGTTTTAGATGAGAATAATATTTTCAGAATGAATCTTATTAAGAGGTGTTTAAAAAAAAGTCTTCACTCAATTAGTTTGTGGTCAATACAGTTTGCCTAGTTTGAATATTCATGACTTTATATGACTCACCAGAAATAATATGTATTTAGATAAATTAAGATGGAGAGTTATTAATACAAGTTTATGTAAACTACAGCTTAAGTATGTCATTATGATCTATCTGATTTTTATATTTTTATATATAATTAAACATCAAATATGTGCAAATATGTACATAGCGAAAATACCACAGATTGCTGAAACTTTGGAGGTTATATTCAGGCTATCTCAATGCTCTTAACATCAACATTAGTACACAACTGCACAATTGAACATTCATAAATAAGTAATTTTGAAACAGCATTACACTCTGCAAAGGAAGTATTCCTAATCTTAAAGTATTTATTTATGTTTCTTTCACATGGGTAGAGATTGGAGAGATGTAATGATCAAGAAGTAAATCTCATAGACACAACAATATTTAAAATTCTTTAACTTAAAAGAAAATGACTAGGCTCATATTATTTCACAAGTTTAGCTAATCTAACACACAACTAACTTTGTGGGTAATATTACAATCAAAATATGAAGCACTTTATTACTCAGTGACAGTACACTACTTAAGAAGCGACAAGGTCTAAATTGAAACATATAAAAAATTGTTCCATATGCAATTATAGTAAATGTTAGATATATTTGTTCAATAAGACTAAATAAATATTGATTTCTTTTTTTCTCTTATAATCCTAAATATCTCCAATGAAATCAATGTGGAGTTCAAAGGGATTTTTTTGTTGCTAAGGTATGAGGGATAATCTGATAGATTTCTTTTTATCTTTCAGATTAGGAATGTTAACCATTCCATGCATAATAAGGGAAATTTTAAAATGTTGGATTATTGTGTTACATATAATTGTTTTTGTATTATACTTCTTTCATTTTTGTTGGCCTGAACTAGAAATTAATCTATGTTTTCCAATAGAAAAAATCAATCTGATAACAACAATTAGAAATGACAGGAGCTTTGCACAATCACAAGATTATAGAAGTGATGTAAGTGCTATACATTTTATAAATAATTTATAAAACAGTCAAAACATATGGATTTAACACTACTTTTCTTTAAGCATTAATGGATTAAACAACCCAAAGGAAAGAGCAAACCTATTAAGATACTTAAAATCGAATAAAGCACAGGTTATATTTCTTCAAGAATCCCACTTCAAAACAAATGACAAATACATATGGAATCAAAATGAATATTTAAAGTCATCTCATTCCTCATATAAATCAAAAACTAGAGGAGTAATGATTTTATGGAAGAAGAATGTTATTACTCCCCAAATTATCTACAACTATGAAGATAAAGAAGACCTTATAGCACTTGTCATAGTGAAATTTAATAACATAATCTTGACACTAGTAAATTTATACTGGTCCCCGGGCATAGGGACTGGGACAACTAACAAACATCCAAATCTTATTAGTAATACAAATAAAGGCAATTTGGTAATAGGTGGAGATTTTAACTGTATAATGGATAACTCAGAGTCCACCAATAGGAGAAATCTATGTCTCACATCTATAGCAAAAATATTCAAAATATGAAGTGAAAACCACAATCTAATAGACACATTTACCTTTAAAGAAAATAATTCATTATTTTCTCATCAAGACTATAGATTTAGTATTCAAACAAGAATAGACAAAATCTATGTATCACAAGAACTAAATACAAAAATAATCAAATTCTCAATAGCTCCTTGCCCTTTATCAGACCATAATTCCTTCATTCTCAAAATTTACAAAACTAACATTTACAACAAGGATACCAGCATATATTACAAAACTGAAAGAATTTAAACCATGGCTAGTCTCAGAACTTCATTTTTTCTTAGACACCAACTATTCTGAAGAGGTTAAATTAGTCATGATATGGGGTGCTTTGAAAGCAAACACTTACATGGTTTAAAAACAAATCAAAAGAGTGGGAATCTGAATTACATAATATACAAAAACAACTCACAAAGATTAAAAACAAAGACTTAAATTCTACTAAAAATAAAAAAAACGATCTAAATAAAAAATGTAAGGAAATTTTGACATAAAACTAATCTGCCATTAGAAAAAATAAAACTAAATTCATATTCCTTATCACTAAGACATATGCACAATCTAGCTATGAGAGTTAAAAGACAAACCAAAAAAAAAAAACATCTTTAACATATCTTATGAGGGAAAAAATTAAATAAAGTATAAGACATAAGTGATATTCTTGATACCTTTAAACATCATTATACAGAACACTATGGAACTAGGTAAGTCCATATTAACCCCTCAATGTTAGAATTAAACTTTCCCGAAATTAGGAAAATACCAGAAAAATTAAAACAAGAAATTCAAAAATAAATCACACATAAAGAAGTTACAGAAAACATTAAGGAAAGTAAAATCAATAAAGCACTAGGAATTGATGGTATTATAATCTTCCCAACATCCATAACTTCTTCACAAGACATTTCTTGAAATGCAAACATTAATCTTAATTCCACCTACGTGGAGATACTCCCTAATCACACCCATTATAAAGCAAAATAAAAACTCCACAATATGTAGCTCATACAGACCAATATCTGTACTCAATATTTTTAAGACAATCCTAGTTAACAGAATTAAAAAATCAATAATTCAGATTATACATGAAGATCAAACAGGTTTCATATATAACAGATGCACTCACAATAATATTCAAAGAGTATTAACCCTTTTAGACATCTTAAATAGAAAAAATTAGAAAGCCCTTCTAATCACACTAGACATAGAAAAAGCTTTTGATTCATTAAATTGGGAATATCTATTCAAAGTACTAGAACTTTATGACTTTCCTCAATCCTTTATCTCATGGATAAAAAATATTTATAAAAACTTATATGTAAAACTAGGACCATTTACATCAAAATCTATAGTAATAACAAAAGGAACAAAACAAGGCTGCCCCCATGTCTCCTATTTTATTTGCTCTAGCTATGAAATTGCTTCTTCAATTCCCACCAATCTCAAAATAAAAGGAATAGGCATATATTAACAATATAATTCTAAAACCATGCTGTTTGCAGATGATGTGCTACTCACTCTATCCACCTCAAAAGAATCTATAAAAGAGTTAGATACACAGGTAGAAAAATTATATTCAACTTCAGGTCTCCATTTCAACAAAACAAAGTCTAATTACATAATATTAAACAAAAACAACATCTTTAATGGATGGAAATCATATAATTGGCAAACAAGTTTCTACTTTAGATTATTTGGGTATCACTCTTTGCAAAAATATAGAAGAAAACTTAAATATAAACTACAGCAATATCATAAACATGATAAATACATATGTAATAAATTGCAACAAAATGAATATAACTAGGCTACAATTAATAAAAATGGTACTTTTATCAAAAATCCTACACATAGCACAAGCTATTCCTAAAATACCAAACATCTCATAAAAAATAAATACACTTATATTAAAATTTCTCTGGTATCCTAACAGGAATAGAGTAGCCTTCACACATCATATTAGATCTTGGGATCAAGAGGGAATCAATCTTCCAGATACAGAGACCTACATTAAAGCTTCTATATTCAGAATTACAATAAATTTGATAGGTCCAAATTACTCTTCCAACTGGAAGACTTTACATATTATTATCTATCTAAATGAAAACTCCATAATAAAAAAAGTGTATGTTAGATGATCAAATAAATAAACCATGGCATATTATATGTATAGGCATCCAATATAATATAGTAAAAACTAATTATCTAAATTTTACAAATTACATCTTTAACACTTTTAGAAAATTTGTTATTGCCAATATAGCTATAAAGATATGGATGGAACTCCTTTCAGCTCCACAAAAAAGTTTTCAATAAAATACATAAGAACATACTTGCCACTTGGGAAACAAAAAATGTTATTTGTTGGCTACACTGTATTAATAACCAAAAAGTTATTGACAGTCAACATATAATGAATAGATATGATCCTCTGATTGGCTAGTCCTTCAAGGTGTATTGATATACTCACAAGATCTATGCAGAATAATTAATAACTCTTCATTCAAAGTCAAACCTAATTTTATAAACTATTTGAATAATATATATGATAATCACAATTGGAAAAATATAACTTCAAAATTATACAAACTATTAATAAATTACAAAGGTAAATTTGCCAGAATTATTGGAACTTCATCATCAAAGGGCACTCAATAAATTTAACTACAGAAAGTAAAACTATAAAAATAATTTATTGTACTCCATTAAATAACATCTCATACACAATTTTGGAGAATATACACCTGGAAATTTCTGCATAGATCATTTTATACACCCAACAGACTAGCCAAACTTGGAAATACCAATAATATTACTTGTTGGAGATGTCTACAAATATGCAAAGTAGACTGGAAACATATTTTCCATGATTGTTCTAAACTCACAAAATAATGGGAAGATATTAACAACTTCCTACAAGCTATATTTACAGACACATTTGTATTAACAAAGTCTTTAGTTTTATTAAACATTAATGAAAAAATAGAAATGAATAAAAAAGATTTGTATTTATTATGGACTATACTAGCAATAGCTAAAAAATGCATCTCTGGAAAATGGAAATCCAACTACGAACCAACATTTGAAGAATTTTTAAGACTTCTGAATGAAACAGCATTGATGGAAGTCAAAGTTAAAGAAATGAGGATTACTCCCAAGACATGGAAAATAATCCATGGAAGAAGATACTTTCTCTTACTGAGACACTAAGAATGAACTCAGAAGAATGAGCTCAGACTCTTCTTGATAAAAGGAAAAAAAAGGATCTCTTGTCTAAGTATCATACATATTTGAATCAGATTGATTTATCTTTTAATCTACTCTCAGGTCACTGTAAATAGTGTATATAGTTTGTTATTCTGTGAACTTATTAGATAAATTACAAGCAATTACTTGTTCATTTTTGAAGAAACTTAATGAAAAAAAAATTGAGTAAAAAAAAAATTCTTCTTTCTTTAATGTCTCACAGTACTGGAGATTGAGACCTCACAAACTACCTGTATAAATGGATTACAGCAACTTTTTTGATTTTTCTTGGGAGGGAAGCGATCCACCATTCTTGCTAATGTCTATCTCCATGCTAAACACAAGTCTGTGTGGGGCTACTACTGTTGTTATTCTCTAGTTCTGTGGCACTGCTTCACTTTCCAGGAATTGAGATAGCATAACTTACTTAACTATTAGTTCACCAGCCATAACTGCCAGCTCTGTAAATACTCAAGGCAGGCATCTCATCCAATGTTTGTATCATTTACCTCTTCTGTGGTCATTCCCCCATCTGTCCGTTTGTTTCCATCCACCTTTATCCCAACTTATAGTGTTGGCATTTTGCCTTAGTGTTCTTCTGTAAGTACAGAAGGGGTAAAAAATCACCCTATTTCTGTCTGATCACTGTCCTCATTAGACTTCCCTCCCCCTCTCATATTTCAGTGTTCAATCATGTCCTTCCAAGTTCCACAACGTTACTTGAAACAAAAAAGTTTTCGGCCCACATTTTCACCCATCTAGCTAACTCTTTCTCTAAGGCTTCTTTGGCCTTCTTGATGAAGTCTGCCCTATTTTTATCTCATTTTAGCATGTTTTCTTCTCCCTATAACTTCTATCTTCTTGCATGCTCACTTACAGCATCCCTAACATCTCCTTTTGCAAAGTCTGAACGTCTTTTTCTCTTCATGTCTTTCTTCTCCAAAGGTGCAGTACTATTCCTTTCTTTACTTCTTTCACAATGCATAGCTGTCTTAGATTCTCCATGTTTATGCTGCTCTTCCACTTTGCTATCTGCTATAAAGCACACCGAGAAGCAGTCTAATTTCTGTAATTCCAAAACTCTGCTTTGTTACTGATTCATAGCCAAGTACCAGGCTAGCTGCTTTTGTGGACCAATTTAAGCCAAGTAAATTTGCTGAGGTAAACACCTTAACCATTATGCCAACTGTCATCCCAATACGTCAGTTCATAGGTAAGTACTAGGCTATTTGCTCTTGTGAAATATTTTACGCCTAGACAATTTCCCTTAGTGAGAATCAAACCTTGTACTTCTTGTTTGTGAGGTAAACACCTTAACCATTATGCCAACCCTTTATGTTACTAATAAAGACACAGTGGCATAATCACTGTTAGGTTGCTAGTAGTAACTTTTTGCCAGTTGGTGTGTGGATAGTTGAAGTAACTCATAGGAAAAGTTATTTAGTTTGATTGCTAAAATTTCTAACTGGACAATGTATGCTATGCATGCTCTGAAAGAATCACAAATGGGTATCTATAACTGGCTCAAATGTGATAATTCATTTTACTGAGTGTAGATAGAAGCCAGATGTGCAACAACCACACTAGCATACAGCATATGGGTAAGTAGTGTCCTGCTACCCTCCCTCTGGTAGCCTGTCAAAGCTCAAAACTCCTCATACTGCTCATCTGTCAGTGAGAAGGAGCAATCAACTAGCAGGACCATGACTGCCCTTCACACTCAAAAACAGGACCCTTCCAGTTTTATTGTGACACAGTCAGAGAACAGTCTCTTGGGATATTGCTTCTCTCTCTCTGGGTGATACCAGCTGCAAAACTCAGACAAGAGACTTCTTTTGGATTTTATTTCCTCACTCTACCCTTTTCTCTCATTGTCTGAGCAGTGTACTCTGCTGATTTGTTTATTTTTTTCAATCTCTCTCTGTCTTTCGGCTTTTCCCGGTTAGGGGTCGCCACAGTGGAACTCCAGTTCTGCTAATGATTGGCAGTGGATTTTTACGGTGCCGAGGTGCCAGCCTGACACCCAAGCTTCAAGGAAGCCACACCCATTCACACACCTACCATAAACATCTTTATTAAATTATCATGTATGACATGGCAATCTTATATATATATATATATATATATATATATATATATATATATATATAAATGAAAAACAAACATTGATGCCACTTCAGTTGCAAACATTATGTATCACAGACACAACTGAAACAACTGTAGTTGCAAACATTACACATCACTTATAATCCCATCCAGTCATTGTTAGTTATGCATTACATGGCTCATTCAAATCCTGACTCTTAAACCTCGTTCCTTTTCTGCATATATTGTTCCCACAATTCCCATTTTTTTATGTAGTTTGCTCCGTCCTTTTTCTAAAGATCACAATTCCAGTTGTTTTATCTGTTACTATATTCAATACTTCTAGTAAAGTTGGTCTAGACTTTGATTTCCATGATTTGCTTATTTTTTTCCATGTGTAAAATATATATATACTTTCAGTGTGGTTTCTCTGACAGTATAAGAATCATACCACTTATTTTAAGCTCTTCATGAGTTTCAGTGGGTTTTTTAACTTATTTAAAGATTTTGTTGTTTAGGGTTTTGACACTCAGCATGGTTACCTTGACATTATCCAGACTGGATTTCAATATGTTGAAACGTCTGCCAGGTGAACTCTGCCTAAAAAAGCCACTATGTTGAAGTCAAAGTTTTAGTCTGTATGTAAAAACTAAGGGACACAATATGAAAGCCATGCCTGACAAAGAAGACAAGTCTACTAATCATGTTAACCCATGCAGACAAACACTGAATCCACTTAGAATGACAGTAATTCAACAATCAATGAATGAATCACATTATTCTTAAATTTAGGCATCATTCTTGATGATAAAATGCTGCTCAATGACAGGGCCTTGCCCTCTTCAAAGACATACACAGAGAGCTGAACAATATCTCCTGCAACTCACCTAGGGTGGAATGCCTACAATCACTTAACACCATACAGGCAACTATAAGATAGTAACTTTAGTTGGAGTGCTGCTGGGACCTAAGGGTCTTAGTGACATCCCTAATTCTTGCACCAGAGAGGCAGCTGTCACCCTATCTTTAGCCAACTTGGTAATTGTATCTGTATGTCTTACAAAGGAGTCACCAATGACCAAGACATTTCTGTGGTGTGCTGCAGGCAAATGGAACCTTATAAGTACAGGCTTGCAGCACAGGTGACTTCCACTAACAGCAAGTACTGGTGCGGATGTATTTGTGGTATTACTATTTGTGCTGCACTGCTGAGATAAGCTAGTAGGACATCTAGGAGGCCTAAGAGGCTTAGGCAAGGATTTCTTAAGTACCTCAGCACCTGCAGAAGTAATGCTTTGGTGACGGACTAATGCATTGTGGTTGGGGTGCAGTTTACTGACAGTGGCTGGGATGTAGAGATTAGCCTTAAATTTAGATAAATGGGTAAAGCACCCTTACAGGTGTAACTATTATGTGTTAGAACTGGGTTGTCAGCATATCCCCTCAACTGTCCAGATTTTTACAGAATGGTCAGATTTTTCCCTTGTGTTTTTGGCTTGATCCTCAAAATTTGTGGTTTTCTGCTAAATCACTGAGAACTGAAATCACTAAA